>NC_044987.1:66502911-66590046 GCF_008728515.1 Papio anubis | reverse complement strand
GAGAAATGTCTATTCATATCCTTTGCCCACTTTTTGATGGGGTTGTTTGTTTTTTTCTTGTAAATTTGTTTGAGTTCTTTGCATCTTGCACAGGGCACAACTTGCTGAGCTTTACATGGTGTCCCTGGGAAACAGCTTGTATATTCCAAGTGACCTAAGAACAGCTTTGCCATCATTTATATTTTGTGACCTTGGCTCACTGCCCCTCAGTGATCTTCCTCTATCATAACAGGTTTGGGCATGGCTCTCACATTATGTGGTTCTTGTGAAACTGCCATATGACTTGGGGTACACAGCAATGTCTGTATCTAAGACGGAAACCATTATAATACTTCTCATTAGTGACCATAAGTCAATGAGTGCTAATTAACTGAAGGCTAAAACCTAGGACCATTCCTGCTTTTCATTCTTGGAGCAGACATGTGGTTCTCTTAGTACTGACTCATGGTGAAAATTGCAAGGATTAAGGAGCATTAACCTGGATCTACAGGGCCATACCATTTTTAAGACACTGAGCCAGCTAAACAAAGAACTCTGCTGCCTTAAATATAAGAAGTTTGAGGGCTGGTAAAATGAATTGGAACATGGAAATTGGCAAATGGCATTAAACACATTTTTTTCTGTGACTGACACAGAGGGAAGAACATCTGAAATATGGCTGTTTCTGGCTCTCTGATTCCTTCCTCAGAAGGCTGCCCAGATGATTCTGCCTATGTTAACTAAGGAGCTGGCCTAAAATTAGCATTGAGAGAACACTTTCTGTTACACCTTCTATTTGCAAAGTGCTGTCTCATCAGTGTGACCAGCTCCTCTTCACACAGGCATCACCACCCCTGCATTGCCCAGATGGGGCAGGGGTTGCTGAAGCTAGACACTGACTGCCTGGAGCCATATACCCTAAGAGCCGGATTTTAGTTCTTGTGTCCATAACCCTGTTGCACCTGAGTCCCCCCTGGCTGCATAACAGGAAGGTTCAGGAATCATTATTAGGTTCGCCACTGGGTTTCTGCTTTCTTTTAATTGGGGGAAAATCTACTTAAAAATATTTTATACCCACATAATTGGAAGTGCTTGCAAAATATACAATGTTTTCTACACCATTGGATTCTGGCCTGTTCAGTGTAAACAGAAACACTCAGATGTGCTAGGATTCTTAAGAAACTACAGAAAATCTGATGTGCAGAGTTTTAGACAATTGAGACTTTTTGCTGAAAAGAACTGTGAAACAAAACTCAAGAACACGTGGGGACTGGGGACAGGCCAAAGAGGTTAACAACCCTCTTTGGTGTGTCCACAGGAAGTGGGATCCTGACCTGCCCTGTAGGGCAGTGTGGAGTTGGAGGGGAATGGGATTCAGGATATGGAGACCAGCTTTGTTGCTTGTTGTGAGACTTTGGACTGCCTGCACTCTCTCCTAGGCCATTTCTCACCTTTACAATGGGGGAAGAGATTCCTCCTAGCCTGGCTATGCACTTGCATCTGTATAAAACCTGTCACAATGCTTTCTTAGTGTTGCCTGAAATTCTTTTTAAGCTTGGCACTACTGTATTGGCTCAAATCTTTACACTTCCCACAGGACCCTTTTCCACACTTTTTCAGTGGATGTCCTTTCCTCGGCCAGATCTTGTCTTGCTTTGATGAAATTCATGTTTTAATCTCTCATCTACCCTGTGGAACAAGATCAAAAGGCTGCTTATAATCACCTTTGTGAATGAGCATTTAGAAAAATCTCATAAAGCAATATATAATGTGGGAAAGTTTCTTCCCATTTTTGCCTTCCATGAGAAGTGACTTTTCTCTAAATGCTTTTGCTCACTTCTCTCATCCCTCACTTCTGCATTCCAAGGAGAAGTGAGTTTTTTGATTGATTAGAAAGCCACACTCAGTCTTGCCTCTCCTTCTATTTGACCTTCACCTTCCTACACAAGGCATGGTGCAATATTGGGATGTTTGTTGTTGCTCCAAACCCCAGGATTAGGCAGACTTCCCCTCCTGGCCTTCCTCAGGCATAGCTGAACATCTTCAGGACAAGGTCTTGATCCTTAAACACATGGCCCCACATGTTTTTAGAGAATATACTGCATATATGCTCTCTGCTAGCTGTGCTTATGCTGGTATGGGCAGAAGACTTCCAGGCTTCTTTTGGCATGAAGAGAGTTACACGAGATTTTTTTTTTTTTTTTTTTCCCCAGAGCACAGCAGTTGTGCAAGACACAAGATATATGAGAAAATGACTTGGAGATTGGGTGCAGACTTGTTTTTAAACATATGTGAGACACCGCCTAGAGCCTTCTCATAGTTCTTGAAAGAAAGAGCAGAGCCCCTGGTGAGTCCTGGCAAGCTGTTGGGAGCAATGGGCCAATGCATTTTGTGTGTGAGTATCTGCAGGCTGCTCAGGTTCTTGGCATTTCAGTTTACAATTCTATGATTGTAAAACAATATTTTCTCTTTCAAATTAGAAACTTAAAATATCCTATACTCAAATAACACAGCATTTATATGTGCTGCCCTTTAGAGTCAAAGACTCTTCCAACATCTGATGAATACTGAAACCATGTCCTAACATTTGCATTTTAAGTCTTTTATTAGGGAACTATGGAAGTTCCATTTACTACTGCAAATCTACTCTCCTCCACTCTCTCCCCAGCTTTGTGCCCTGTGAGGCTGACCTACATGGACTACAACAAGGGATTCCCTTACATTTGGATTCTGTTGAGTCCAACCAAAAGAAGACCCTAGAGGGAAATGGGCGGGGGGCAGATGAGTGAAGTTATAGCACTTATTCCTCCAACTTTCTTCCCACTAAGTCACCCCATTGCATGTACCCCTCTACTGAAAGCCACAGCTCTTTTTTGGGGTTATTTCAGGCCCGTGGATAGCAATGGCTCCCTACTATTACTAGCCCTGGAGTATTACACTGTCCTTTGCTCCTTTCTTTGAATCAAGTCCATATCTTTTTTATATGTTCCTGTACTAAAATCTCCTCAAATTACCTATTTTGACCATATCACCTATTTCCGCTGGGACTCAGACTGATTCACTGTAGACTGAGTTGTTTCCTAACATACAACATGAGATGAGCTTTTATATATTAAGGGGCTTCCATATCTCATATTCTCAAATTGTGTGAGAAAATCTATCTCTAAAGTATCTCCTACAACTTAGCATGATGTCTGGCATACCAGAGGAACTCAAATTTAATGAGTGATAAAATTCTAAGCTACATATCATTTCTATTTTATACCTATTCCTTACGCCACTAAAATGTGCTTTAGGAAAAGGAATTGGCAAAGAAGCTGTGTGTTTAAGTATATATACATATACAACAGGCATTAAGATTACATTTTCATTGTGATTGAAAATGACACAATATTTCATGCTTCTCTAAACATCTAAGACTCCACGAAGGCAGAGCAGTATAGTAGAAGGAGCATTGGTTCTGGGACAAGCATCATGTATTAAATTAACCTCACGACATGTTGTATTGAGCTGCTGCTCATGGAGGTATTATATAACTGGGACTGGAGTGGCCCATCTAGGCTGTTTCAGGGAAACGAATCTTCAGGAGAAGTTCCTAGTGCCTGATGATAGCTCCAAATAGTCTTGCTTCTGCAGTCAATATTAACTTTAGAAGAGTCTCTCCTGAGAAATATTTCCAAGCTACAAGGTTGCCTAATGTCAGAATAGAGAGTAGACTCCTGGTTCAAAATTTTCCCTATTTTTTTCCTCATTTGTCTGTCTTCACCCCTTGTCTGTGATTAAAAGCACAGACTTTGTTCCAACGTATAACTCCTTACTACTTGTACTGCTATACCTGAAACCCACCTCTACACCCCAGATCATGGATCTATCTGTGCTGAAAGCATGGTCAGGCTTCGACTATTAGTAATTGGTTAAAAGCATAGGCTCTTGTGTCTTTGTATTCAACTGTCAGCTTTCTACAAATAATATGATTTGAAGTCAATTTCATTTTAGCAAATAATTCATGCTACTAAATAAAGATGGTTTCTTTTAAATTGTCAATTTTTATCAGTAGTCATGCATAGCAGTTGGCGTTTATTCATCATTAGAATGATTATTAACAATGCCATATGACCAAGAAATATAGTAATTGTTTCAAAAATCATTGATCAATAAAGAAAAATAATACTTAAGATTACAACACAGTTTACTCTTAAATCAAAGTGGAAGATACAAAGAATACCAATTCTTTTCAGAAGTGTTCTCCTCAGGCCTGCCCTCTCTGAGTCTAGAAATTCTGCATAACAGGCAGTGGACAGAGCTATAGTTATGAGCAGGCAGTGTTGTTTTTCCTAAGACATTTCTGTAATCTTCACTTATCTTTTAACCAAGTAGGGTTTTTTATTCACATTTTTAAAAATTGTAGCAAAATATACATAACATCAAATTTGCCATTTTAACCATTTTAAAGTATAGTTCAGTGGTAATTAACTACATTTATCCTGTTGTGCTGTGGTAGTGGTGATCCACTATCCATCTCCAGAACATTTCACTATCCCATGCTGAAACTCTGTACCCATTAAATACTAACTGCCTTCTCCGGACCCTGGTAACCACTGCTCTACTTTCTGTTTCTATAATAAACCAAGCTGTCTCATTTTACTGAAAGTTGGTCACTAGACAGGATCTTTGCCTTGCAAAGGTACATATGGAAGAACAGGAGCCAGAGTGCTCAGGCAGCTCCTGAACAAATACTGAGGAAGGAAGGGAATCTGCAGCATATCTCAAATGATGCTCTGGAGACTGAGGTAGGAAAGAGGGCTACAAATAGGTGTTTTACTAACATTTTCCAGATCCTCTGGCCCTAGATGGAAATTTTCTCTCCTGAGGATGCACAGAGCTTTTCACACTTTTCTGGGCATCCATCAGCATCCTGTATCACCAGGGGTCCAAGCAGCATTTCCATGAGACACTCTCTATAAAAAACTGGGCTTGAGATAGAAGTGCCTCCCTACACACCAGAAATGTGAGCACTGGAGACAGGAATAATGAAGACTCCAAAGAGCAGCCATAGAGAGAGCAGGGTTCTCACACCTGAAAGAGTGGAAGAAATTGAAGCTGCATCACTAGTGGGAGATCAGACAGTGGTCTATGGACAGAACAGAGGTTAGCAGACAACAAGGCAAAGAAAACAGGAGCAGCATCAGGAGACAGAAATAGTAAGAACAAGTATAAATGAGAAGGAGGACAAATGCAGTAGGCTCAGATGAAAGACAGCAAAGCCAAAAATTTGGCTCATTTTATGTAAGATGTTATTCTCCACCATATCCCTAATGGGAAACTCACAGGAAAACACGAGAAGTAGTAGGACAGGGGTCCTTCCTATCTGTGGACAGGTAAGGGGTAATGATCCAGTAGGCCTAGATATCCAATGCTAATGTATCAGGCCCAAAGGGCATGATATTCTGGAAGACATTTGGGTGATGTTCTGGAAGATATTTGGGTTAGATAATAATAAATGGAACAGAAATAAGAGGTATTAGAAAGGGTGAGACATTATCATAAAAATATAAGAGAAGAAAATCAACTAAGGAAGCGGAAGGTAGATGAAGAGTTAGATTTTTTTTTTATAAATACATATAATGCCATAGTTTTACCAAATACCAATAACAGCTAGGTACACAGTCCCTTTCAAACCCTTCTGTCAAAGTACTCCTATGGAGTACTGCCTCTCCACCTCGAGAGTCTGGGGTCCCTCCCAGGGTTTCCCAGGCCCCCGACAGTGACAGTCACATATTTATTTCCCACTATTGTGCCTCTAGGAGTCTGTGTCAGAAGACCCTTGGATAATCCTGTAAAGCTAAGTGTAGGGAGCATCTCTGCCATCTGCTGTGATGTTATGATGTTTCTGTCTACTGGGAACACATAGCTTGCTATTTATCACTTGGAAAACATGGTGCACAGAGCTTAAATAATGCCACTTCCATCAGCAAACTTATACAATATATAATAAGGAAACAATAAAAACATAAGGTGTTTGGTTGTCTTTTCATAACTTCTGTATTGTCTTGGGAATTCCTAGATGTTTGCTGCTGTATAATTCGTTAGAAACCAGAAGAGAGCCATTATCTCATTGTCCCAAAATAAGAAAGAAAAAGTTGCAGCTAAAAGTCATCACTATTTATCATGTCATAAAAAAGGGATGCAGATTTTCTCAAGAGGAAGAGGCAATAACCAGGTTATGAGTAAGAAACTTCAGCATTAGAGAATGCCTTCTCCCCTTCTAAGACAGTGAGTAACTCAATTTCTACTCTGGCCTTTGAATAACTAAGGATAGAGACCACAACCACTAGTGAGCTGAGAAACTGGTGTGGGTGATGATATCCAATTATTACTTAATGTTATCTTGAGAAGAAATAGACATTGCTGAAACTGCCTTCTGACTGATGTTGGTCAGGGTTCTGAACTCTTCACTCAAGGACTTATAAAAATAACCACTAATTTAATATGGGCATTGATATGGTTTGGTTCTGTGTCCCCACCCAAATCTCATCTTGAATTGTAGTTCCCATAATACCTACATATCATGAGAGTGACCCAGTAGGAAGTAATTGAATCATCAGGGTGGTTACCTCCATGCTGTTCTTGTGATAGAGAGTGAGTTCTCAAGAGATCTGATGGTTTTATAAGGGGCTTTTCTCCCCTTCACTCTGCACTTCTCCTTGCTGCTGACACGTGAAGAAAGGCGTGGTTGCTTCCCCTTCTGCCATGATTGTAAGTTTGTTGAGGCCTCCCCAGCCCTGCAGAACTGTGAGTCAATTAAATCTCTTTCCTTTATAAATTACCCAGTCTTGGGTATTTCTTCATACCGGAATGAGAATGGACTATCACAGTAAATTGGTACCGCAGAGAGTGAGGTGCTGCTATAAAGATATGTGAAAATATAAAAGCGACTTTGGAACTGGGTAACAGGTAGAGGCTGGAACAGTTTGGAGGAATTAGAAGAAGACAGGAAGATGTGGGAAAGTTTGAAACTTTTCTAGAGACTTGTTGAATGGTTTTGACCAAAATGCTTATAGTGATATGGACAATGAAGTCCAGGCTGAGGTGGTCTCAGATGGAGATGGGGAACTTGTTGGAAACTGGAGTAAAGTTCACTCTTGCTATGCAAAGAGACTGGCAGCATTTTGCCCTTGTTGCAGAGAACTGTGGAACTTTGAACTAGAAAGAGATAATTTAGGGTATCTGGTGGAATAAACTTCTTTTTTTTATTATTATTGTTATACTTTAAGTTCTAGGGTACCTGTGCACAATGTGCAGGTTTGTTACATATGTATACATGTGCTACGTTGATGTGCTGCACTCATTAACTCGTCATGCTATCCCTCCCCCCTCCCCCCACCCCACAATAGGACCCGGTGTGTGATGCTCCCCTTCCAGTGTCCAAGTGATCTCATTGTTCAATTCCCACCTATGAGTGAGAACATGTGGTATTTCATTTTCTGTTCTTGCGATAGTTTGCTGAGAATGATGGTTTCCAGTTTGCATCCATGTCCCTACAAAGGACACGAACTCATCCTTTTTGATGGCTGCATAGTATTCCATGGTGTATATGTGCCACATTTTCTTCATCCAGTCTGTCACTGATGGACATTCGGGTTGATTCCAAGTCTTTGCTATTGTGAATAGTGCCACAATAAACATACGTGTGCATGTGTCTTTAGAGCAGCATGACTTATAATCCTTTGGGTATATCCCCACAAATGGGATGGCTGGGTCAAATGGTATTTCTAGTTCTAGATCCTTAAGGAATCGCCACAGTGTTTTCCACAAAGGTTGAACTAGCTTACAGTCCCACCAACAGTGTAAAAGTGTTCCTATTTCTCCATATCTTCTCCAGCACCTGTTGTTTCCTGATTTTTTTAATGATTGCCATTCTAACTGGTGTGAGATGGTATCTCATTGTGGTTTTGATTTGCATTTCTCTGATGGCCAGTGATGATGAGCATTTTTTCATGTGTCTGTTAGCTGTATGAATGTCTTCTTTTGAGAAGTGTCTGTTCATATCCTTTGCCCACTTTTTGATGGGGTTGTTTGTTTTTTTCTTGTAAATTTGATTGAGTTCTTTATAGGTTCTGGATATTAGCCCTTTGTCAGATGAGTAGATTGCAAAAATTTTCCCCCATTCTGTAGGTTGCCTGTTCACTCTGATGGTAGTTTCTATTGCTGTGCAGAAGCTCTTTAGTTTAATTAGATCCCATTTGTCAATTTTGGTTTTTGTTGCCATTGCTTTTGGTGTTTTAGACATGAAGTCCTTGCCCATGCCTATGTCCTGAATGGTATTACCAAGGTTTTCTTCTAGGGTTTTTATGGTTTTAGGTCTAACATTTAAGTCTCTAATCCATCTTGAATTAATTTTCGGATAAGGAGTAATGAAAGGATCCAGTTTCAGCTTTCAACTTATGGCTAGCCTATTTTCCCAGCACCATTTATTAAATAGGGAATCCATTCCCCATTTCTTCTTTTTGTCAGGTTTGTCAAAGATCAGATGGCTGTAGATGTGTGGTATTATTTCTGAGGGCTCTGTTCTGTTCCATTGGTCTATATCTCTGTTTTGGTACAGGAACCATGCTGTTTTGGTTACTGTAGCCTTGTAGTATAGTTTGAAGTCAGGTAGCGTGATACCTCCAGCTTTGTTCTTTTGGTTTAGGATTGTCTTGGCGATGCGGGGTCTTTTTTGGTTCTATATGAACTTTAAAGCAGTTTTTTCCAATTCTATGAAGAAAGTGATTAGTAGCTTAATGGGGATGGCATTGAATCTATAAATTACCTTGGGCACTATGGCCATTTTCACAATATTGATTCTTCCTAGCCATGAGCATGGTATGTTCCTCCATTTGTGTCCTCCTTTATTTCACTGAGCAGTGGTTTGTAGTTCTCCTTGAAGAGGTCCCTTTACATCCCTTGTAAGTTGGATTCCTAGGTATTTTATTCTCTTTGAAGCTATTGTGAATGGGAGTACATTCATGATTTGGCTCTCTTACTGGTGTATAAGAATGCTTGTGATTTTTGCACATTAATTTTGTATCCTGAGACTTTGCTGAAGTTGCTTATCAGCTTAAGGAGATTTTGGGCTGAGACAATGGGGTTTTCTAAATATACAATCATGTCATCTGCAAACAGGGACAATTTGACTTCTTTTCCTAACTGAATACCCTTGATTTCTTTCTCTTGCCTGATTGTCCTAGCCAGAACTTCCAACACTTCCTATTCAACTATGTTGAATAGGAGTGGTGAGAGAGGGCATCCCTGTCTTGTGCCAGTTTTCAAAAGGAATGCTTCCAATTTTTGCCCATTCAGTATGATATTGGCTGTGGGTTTGTCATAAATAGCTCTTATTATTTTGAGATTCATTCCATCAATACCGAATTTATTGAGAGTTTTTAGCATGAAGGGCTGTTGAATTTTGTCAAAGGCCTTTTCTGCATCTATTGAGATAATCATGTGGTTTTTGTCTTCGGTTCTGTTTATATGCTGGATTACGTTTATTGATTTGCATATGTTGAACCAGCCTTGCATCCCAGGGATGAAGCCCACTTGATCATGGTGGATAAGCTTTTTGATGTTCTGCTGGATTCGGTTTGCCAGTATTTTATTGAGGATTTTTGCATCGATGTTCATCAGGGATATTGGTCTAAAATTCTCTTTTTTTGTTGTATCTCTGTCAGGCTTTGTATCAGGATGACGTTGGCCTCAAAATGAGTTAGGGAGGATTCCTTCTTTTTCTATTGATTGGAATAGTTTCGGAAGGAATGGTACCAACTCCTCCTTGTACCTCTCGGAGAATTTGGCTGTGAATCCATCTGGTCCTGGATGTTTTTTGGTTGGTAGGCTATTAATTATTGCCTCAATTTCAGAGCCTACTATTGGTCTATTCAGGGATTCAACTTCTCCCTAGTTTAGTCTTGGGAGAGTGTACGTGTCCAGGAAATTATCCATTTCTTCTAGGTTTTCTAGTTTATTTGCATAGAGGTGTTTATAGTATTCTCTGATGGTAGTTTGTATTTCTGTGGGGTCGGTGGTGATATCCTCTTTATCATTTTTTATTGCATCTATTTGATTCTTCTCTCTTTTCCTCTTTATTAGTCTTGCTAGCGGTGTAACAATTTTGTCGATCTTTTCAAAAAACCAGCTCTTGGATTCACTGATTTTTTTGGAGGGTTTTTTGTCTCTATGTCCTTCAGTTCTGCTCTGATCTTAGTTATTTCTTGCCTTCTGCTAGCTTTTGAATGTGCTTGCTCTTGCTTCTCTAGTTCTTTTAATTTTGATGTTAGGGTGTCAATTTTAGATCTTTCCTGCTTTCTCTTGTGGGCATTTAGTGCTATAAATTTCCCTCTACACACTGCTTTAAATGTGTCCCAGAGATTCTGGTATGTTGTATCTTTGTTCTCATTGGTTTCAAAGAACATCTTTATTTCTGCCTTCATTTCGTTATGTACCCAGTAGTCATTCAGGAGCCGGTTGTTCAATTTCCATGTAGTTGAGTGGTTTTGATTGAGTTTCTTAGTCCTGAGTTCTAGTTTAATTGCACTGTGGTGTGAGAGACAGTTTGTTATAATTTCTGTTCTTGTACATTTGCTGAAGAGTGCTTTACTTCCAACTATGTGGTCAATTGTGGAATAAGTGCGATGTGGTGCTAGAATGTATATTTTGTTGATTTGGGGAGGAGAGTTCTGTAGATGTCTATTAGGTCTGCTTGGTGCAGAGTTGAGTTCAATTCCTGGATATCCTTATTAACTTTCTGTCTTCTTGATCTGTCTAACATTGACACTGGAGTGTTAAAGTCTTCCATTCCTATTGTATGGGAGTCTAAGTCTCTTTGTAAGTCTCTAAGGACTTGCTTTATGAATCTGGGTCCTCCTCTATTGTGTACATATATATTTAGGATAGTTAGCTCTTCCTGATGAATTGATCCCTTTACCATTATGTAATGGCCTTCCTTGTCTCTTTTGATCTTTGATGGTTTAAAGTCTGTTTTATCTGAGACTAGGATTGCAACCCCTGCTTTTTTTTGTTTTCCATTTGCTTGGTAGATCTTCTTCCGTCCCTTTATTTTGAGCCTATGTGTGTCTGTGCATGTGAGATGGGTCTCCTGAATACAGCAAACTGATGGGTCTTGACTCTTTATCCAATTTGCCAGTCTGTGTCTTTTAATTGGACCATTTAGTCTATTTACATTTAAGGTTAAGATTGTTATGTGTGAACTTGATCCTGTCATTATGATATTAGCTGGTTATTTTGCTCGCTAGTTGAAGCAGTTTCTTCCTAGCATCGATGGACTTTACATTTTGACATGTTTTTGCAATGGCTGGTACCTGTTGTTCCTTTCCATGTTTAGTGCTTCCTTCAGGATCTCTTGTAGGGCAGAGCTGGTGGTGACAAAATCTCTAAGCATTTGCTTGTCTGTAAAGGATTTTATTTCTCCTTCACTGATGAAACTTAGTTTGGCTGGATATGAAATTCTGGGTTGAAAATTCTTTTCTTTAAGAATGCTGAATATTGGCCCCCACTCTCTTCTGGCTTGTAGAGTTTCTGCTGAGAGATCTGCTGTTAGTCTAATGGGCTTCCCTTTGTATGTAACCCGACCTTTCTCTCTGGCTGCTCTCTTAACATTTTTTCCTTCATTTCAACTTCGGTGAATCTGACAATTATGTGTCTTGGAGTTGCTCTTCTCGGGAGTATCTTTGTGACATTCTTTGTATTTCCTGAATTTGAATGTTGGTCTGCCTTACTAGGTTGGGGAAGTTCCCCTGGATGATATCCTGCACAGTGTTTTCCAACTTGGTTCCATTTTCCCCCTCACTTTCAGGCACACCAGTCAGATGTAGATTTGGTCTTTTCACATAATCCCATACTTCTTGGAGGCTTTGTTCATTTATTTTTATTATTTTTTCTCCATACTTCTCTTCTCGCTTCATTTCATTCATTAGATCTTCAATTGCTGATACTCTTTCTTCCAGTTGATCGAGTCGGTTACTGAAGCTTGTGCATTTGTCATGTATTTCTCGTGTTATAGTTTTCATCTCTATCAGTTCTTTTAAGGTCTTCTCTGCATTGATTATTCTAGTTATCCATTCATCCATTCTTTTTTCAAGGTTTTTTGTTTCTTTGCGCTGGTTACATAGTTCCTCCTTCAGCTCTGAGAAGTTTGATTGACTGAAGCCTTCTTCTCTCAACTCGTCAAAGTCATTCTCTGTCCAGCTTTGTTCCGTTGCTGGCGAAGAGCTGCATTCCTTTGGAGGGGGAGATGTGCTCTGATTTTTTGAATTTCCAGCTTTTCTGCACTGCTTTTTCCCCATCTTGTGGTTTTATCTGCCTTTGTTCTTTGATGGCGGTGATGTCCTGATGGGATTTTTCTGTGGGTGTCCTTTCGGTTTGTTAGTTTTCCTTCTAAGAGTCAGGACCCTCAGCTGTAAGTCTGTTGGAGTTTGCTTGAGGTCCACTCCGGACTCTGTTTGCCAGGGTATCAGCAACAGAGGCTGCAGAAGATAGAATATTGCTGTACAGCGAGTGTTGTTGTCTGATTCTTGCTCTGGAAGCTTCGTCTCAGGGGTGTACCCCTCTGTGTGAGGTGTGAGGTGTCGGTCTGCACCTAGTGGGGGATGTCTCCCACTTAGGCTACTCAGGGTACAGGGACGCACTTCAGCAGGCAATCAGTCCGTTCTCAGATCTCAACCTCCATGCTGGGAGATCCACTGCTCTCTTCAATGCTATCAGACAGGGGCAATTACCTCTGCTGAGGTTTCTGCTGCTTTTTTTTAGCTATGTGCTGTCCCCAGAGGAGGAATCTACAGAGGCAGGCTGGCCTCCTTGAGCTGTGGTGGGCTCCACCCAAGTCAAGCTTCCCGGTGGCTTTGTTTACCCACTTAAGCCTCAGCGATGGCAGGCACCCCTCTCCCAGCCTTTCTGCTGCCTTGCAGTTAGATCTCAGGCTGCTGTGCTAGCAATGAGGGGGGCTCTGTGGATGTGGGACCCTCTGGGCCAGGTGTGGGATATAATCTCCTGGTGTGCCATTTGCTAAGGCCCTTGGTAAAGCGCAGTATTAGGGTGGGAGTTACCCGATTTTCCAGGTATTGTGTGTCTCAGTTTCCCTTGGCTAGGAAAAGGGATTCCTTTCCCCCTTATGCTTCCCAGGTAAGGTGATGCCTTGCCCTGTTTCAGCTCACACTGGTCAGGCTGTACCAGCTGACCAGCACTGATTGTCTGGCACTCCCTAGTGAGATGATCCCAGTACCTCACTTGAAAATGCAGAAATCACTCATCTTCTGTGTCACTCACACTGGGAGCTGGAGGCTGGAGCTGTTCCTATTCAGCCATCTTTGACATTCAAACTACTCTTAAAATCTGGTGGAATAAACTTCTAAGTGGCAAAGCATTCAAGAGGAAGCAGAGCATATAAGTTTGGAAAATTTGCAGCCTGATAGAATATGATTGAAAAGAGAAAGCCATTTTCTGGGGAGAAATTCAAGCTGGCTGCAGAAATTTGCATAAGTAACAAGAAGCCAAATGTTAATCACGAACACAATGGAGAAAATGTCTCCAAGGCATGTCAGAGACCTTCATGACAGTCCCTTCCATCACAGGCCTTGAGGCCTAGGTGGGAAAAATGGTTTCCTGGGCCAGGTCCTGGGACCCCCTGCTGTGTGCAGCCTCAGGACTTGGTGCCCTGCATTTCAGCGGCTCCAGCCATGGCTAAAAGGGGCCAAAGTATAGCTCAGGACATTGCTTCAGTGGGTGCCAGCTCCAAGTCTTGGCAGCTTCCATGTGGTGTTGGTCCTATGGGTATGTAGAAGACATGGGATTTCATAGGATATATGGAAATGCCTGCATGTCCAGGCAGAAGTTTGCTGCAGGGGTAGAGGCCTCATGGAGAAACACTGCTAGGGTGGTGCAGAAGGGAAATGTGGGGTTAAAGCCCCCACACAAAGTCCCCACTGGGGCACTGCCTAGTGGAACTGTGAGAAGAGGGACACCATCCTCCAGATCCCAGAATGATACCTCCTCTGATGGCTTGCACCATGTTCCTGGAAAAGCCACAGACACTAAACACCTGCCCGTGAAAGCAGCTAGGAAGGGGGCTGTCTCCTGCAAAGCCACAGGGGTGGAATTCCCAAGGCTGTGGGAATCTACCTCTTGCATCAGCATGACCTGTGAAATATGGAGTTAAAGATGATCTGGGAACTTTAAGGTTTAATGACTGCCCTGTTGGATTTCAGACTTGCATGGGACCTAGAGCCCCTTTGTTTTGGCCAATTTCTCCCATTTGAAATGGGTGTATTTTCCCAATGCCTGCACCCCATTTTATCTAGGAAGTAACTAACTTGCTTTAGATTTTATAGGCTCAAAGGCAGGAGGGACTTGCTTTGTCTCAGGTGAGATTTGGACTTGGACTTTTGGGTTAATGCTGGAATTAGTTAAGATTTTGGGGGAATGTTGGAAGGGCATGACTGTGTTTTGAAATATGAGGCCATGAGATTTGGGAGGGGTCAGGGGTGGAATGATATGGTTTGGCTCTGTGTCCCCACCCAAATCTCATCTTGAATCATAGTTCCCATAATCCCCACGTGTCATGGGAGGGACTGGTGGGAGATAATTGAATTATGGGGGCAGTTACCTGCATGCTGTTCTCATGATAGTGAGTTCTCAGAAGATCTGATGGTTTTATAAAGCGCTTTTCTCTTGCTTTACTCTGCACTTCTTATTGCTGCTTCCACGTGAAGAAGGACATGTTTGCTTCCCTTTCTGCCATAATTGTAAGTTTCCTGAGGCCTCCCCAGCCCTGTGGAACTGTAAGTCAATTAAACTTCTTTCCTTTATAATTTACCCAGTCTTGAGTATTTCTTCATAGCAGCATGAGAACAGACTAACATAGTCATGGAAAGGAGAAAGAATCCTGCCTGATATTTAGCTCCCAAATTCCTCTGAAATAGGTACCAGGGATAGCTCGGTGTCTTAGGGAGGTGGAAATAAAGCCCAATGGTCCAGGTAAACTCATGCTAAGTTTTTGTTTGTTTGTTTCTCAATGCCCAACCTCCATAGTTAGGTGATAGAGTGGATGAAAAATAATGGTGAATGTGTCTTGTAAAGAGAAAAAAGTATGGAAAGGTAGGGGTGGGAGCAAAAGGTTCACCCACACTAAAGTACTCTGAGGTAAACTTTTGTCTTTGAAGACACTAGAAATATGAAGCAAATAGAGATAAAGCAATAGAGGAGCAAGGAAACATAGAAGATTAACCTAGAAGGCTCCCCGAAGAGAAAACAGACAATGGAAGGGAAGAAATTGGCAAAAAATAACATTTCCCAGAATGAAAGACATCTTATTTTTATTAACTGTCCTAGGAAATGCTGAGAAAGATGAATGAAAAAGAACACACCCAGACACATTGCTATGAAATATCAGAACTTCAACATGAGAGAGAAGACTATAAGGAGATCTAGAAGCAGACTGCCCTCAGACTTCTCTTAAGGAATCTAGAATGCTAGAAGCCTACGAACCCCTTTAAAATACTAAGAGAACATAATTTTCATTGTAGAATGTATGCTTAGCCAAATCATTATTTTAATATCAGGGCAAAATAAGAGCATTTTTAGAAATGTAAAAGACTCAATATTTATATACAATGTTTCTTTTTTTAAATTTACTTAAGTATGTACTCCAACTAATTAAGGAAAAAGGAATTCAAGAAAGAGAAAGTAGGGAAACTAATGTACCTAACCTTCAAGTGGCAGTAACTTGAGGCTCAGCTCTGTGCAGATTTAAAGAATATCTTTCTAGAAGAATACTGTCAAACAGAAGAAAGTTGGCTTCTCAATGCAAAATGTATGATCAAGAGGCTGGATATATTTAACAATATAGAGAAGAAGTATGCTTTTATTTAAAAGATGCTTTCCTTGTTTATGAAATATCCTAAGTATTTTATGATAGAAATCTTATAAAATAGCCTAAGAAACACATAATGCCAAAAGGAAAGCTAATAGCCAAATACCAAGACAATTAGAACATGACAAGATTTTGAATAATTGATGGAGATAACTGAAGGCTTTAGATGCAACGAACAGAAATCTTCAAGTGGCAAGAGATTAGCATAAAGCTGTGTTGCCTTTTTGGAGGGTCTAATCACACTTCAAGGCTGGGTAGTCACTAATTTTTTATAAAATTGCAATATTGTAATAGCAATAACAACAGCTCCACATTTGAGTTCCTAACAAGTGTCAATGATGCGATAAGGCAATTCACTGATTATCATGAAAACCCAGGATTACTACAAATTAACAGATAATGAATCTAGGCACAGAAAGGTGAAATAACTTGCTGAAGGCTACTCTTAACCACCGTACTCTAAAATTAAAAAGTCTTCTTGGCTAATGTGATTGCGATCAATTAATTGAAAATGTCAGTTAAACCAAAAACCACCTCTGCTTAAACCTTAAATATTTTATTTTAATGTAAATATTTTATTTTTACTGAAAACATTAACTGAGCTTTTGACAAAGGGTAATGGTCTTTTCTTTGAATATGGATCCTCTGATTATATTTTTGTGGTGGTTTTTTACATAAAAATACCCATCATGCAGTTTGATGTGTGTGTGTTCAACTTGTACTTCCTTAAAGTAGAATAATAAATTAAAAATATTTGTGGAGTAATCTGAGAAGAAAATCCTTGTAGGTTTTTACCACTGTCTCCAATCTTTCAGTTTTTCTCCATCCTAATTTACCAGCATTTTTATAAATAACTTCACCGAGTCTTACAAAGCATTTGATTCAGTTTAGGAGCAAAAATAGCTGCTTCTTAGTAAGTATTCAGTTTAACATATATATGTGTGTGTGTGTATGTGTAACATATATATGTGTATATACATATATATGTATGTATACACACACATACATATATAATCTAAAGTTGGTAAACCAAAAATTAAAGTACAAGTACATTATTTACAATATAGTGGGAATTATCAGAAACCTAAAACTAGAAAAGGGTAAATAAAATGGTTGCCTCTGGGAGCAGACCCACAGGTCCACTTTAAATCAAAGCTTTCTCTCTCTCTCTCTCTCAATCTCTGTTTCTCTCTCTCCCTTGGTAATGTGTGTGTGTGTGTGTGTGTTTAACAAGGTGCATATATTACTTGAATAATTATTATTAAAAATTATAAAATGTAGAGAAGTTAAATGTAATTTAAAGAAAACATGCTTTAAATTAGGAGGCTGAAACATTCCAAATTCTGACTCACAAGGATCCATAAAGGGATCAAAAGGGGCTGTGTCTCAAGGGAAACAGCTGCCAGAAAGCACAGGACAGCACCTAAGAATGTTTCTCCTCTCAGGGACTTCCTACCATGCTACAGGCTACTCCAGGTTGGAGGACCCCGAAGACTGAAGATACCTCTGGGCTAGCAAGCGTGCACACAGTACTCAGAGAGGTGCACACTAGAGGAGCTATTATTAGGTACTGCTGGTCATCAGTACCTTGGAGCCTGGAGTTCCTAGCCTGCCATCTGTCTACCTGCCTGTCTCTGTGAACTCACACCTCCATATTTACCTGGGCAAAGGATATTTTATAAAAGCCCTCAGTCATGGTTCCATTTTTTTGCCCCAAGCCAGGGCCATGGAATCAGTTGCACATCCCCTTAGGAGATTTCTATGCAATCAACTTGGCTTGAAGAGAGCATGGAAAAACAACATAAATATTCTGAAATGGGTTTGGCATCTCCTCCCAGCCAAAAGATTATTTGGTTTTACGTTATATTCTTTATAATATGGAAGAATATTGCTTATTTTCATTTTATAATGTAAAATTTTATTACATTATAGGAGAGAAGTTTTCTTACCCCAATCAGGAATGAGTAGACTCCATAAGAATTTTTACTTGAGATAGTATTTGAGGATCTACAGAAAATCTCTTATGGTTGAAATAGTAGCCAAGTTGCCGGGTCATGGCCAATGTCCACAGCAGGAAGAACAATTAGCAACTTAAAGCAATTTTGTGTTTATATTTGTTTGGCAAGCAAAGCTCTGTTTAAGTAGTCCCCTGTGTCATAATTACAAAAGTCAGTACAGAAAATACCGATAGAGCTCAGGTACCTACAGTGGGAAATTCCAACACACTTCTGGAAATGCTCTTGGGGAGCAGAATGAAGTTATTTAACAATTTGCTTGCAAGCATAACAGCGAGAAAACAGGAAGAGAGAAAATAATTGTGCACTAGAGGTATATAGCTTATTCTATTACCATCCAAAAATTCTATCCAAGAAACAACATTGCACAGCACTGTCTGTTTTTAATAAGAATTTACATAAAAGTTGTGGCCCAAATCCTCATCTTTGTATGTGGCAGATAGCCTCAAACTTTCAGCTCCAAAAATTTTTACACACCAAATAAATTCCATATCTGGCTTTGAGTAAATGGCTCCAAAAATCTACTATCATGGCCACAACTAGGCTGCCATCAAATTTTAATTGCAAACTGAATACCCTTTTACAGAACAGGTATAGAAGAAAGGAAGTGGAAATGTAAAAAGCAGTAATATCATAACATCACTGTATTCCGAAGGGCTTGTAGAAAGTGTCAAGATATCAAAAACAATTTTGCTGAAATCAGTAGGATGTAACATGAGAGAGGTACCTTTACATGTCAGAATATCTACTGATGCAAAACACAGAGCTGGCAAAGAGTATGAGTCTGGAAACCTGTTCTATTGGATCTGATCTCCTCTGTTTAGGAACTCCTCTCACTGTGATGCCGGGGGCAGGACACATTTGTCAGACATGACACTGTTATGCTCTGGTTTAGAAGAGCTACATTTTTATGCAAATATAGAAATGTGCCTGAGTATCATATATATGTTCCTGCATAAAAGCAGGGATATAATCCCGTCACATTTCTGTGAGTTCAGAAAATCTGCCCATTCAGTAGTGAATTAGACTCAGCTCACAGAAGCTCATAAGAATCAACTTAAATTTTCAGAAATTTTGAGAGCTGATTGTTAAACACAGCCACTATGAAAAACTAAATTATATAACTTTAAAATTAAATAAGTTATGTTGAACACAAAGGTAACATTCAAAAGTCAAAGATGATATCCAAAGATAATTCTCAAAAGCTATCATTTCCTACTCATTTAACTATAATTTATTGTCTATGCTCTCAGTGTTACTTACATCTCTAGTATCTTCTTCTTCTCCACTTACATCTATAGTATCCCTTACTTACATCTATAGTACTTACATCTATAGTATCCCTTCTTCTTCACTTGGAAATACCAGATATTGATGCACTACTGCACATCTCTTCTCAGCTCCACGGTCAGCAATATCTTATCGGTAGCTTGAAAAGAGCCAGGCTGGGAGCACTTATACCACAAAACTTGCAAACTCTACAAACCAGGGTTTTATTTATCATTCTGTTGAGGTCTTCTGAAAGTGATGTTTTATGAAAGTCTTACGATAGTGCTGGAGAAAATGTTAATAACAGATGAAAAGTGTGTCTTGTCTGTAGACATTACTTTGTAAACAGCACAAAATATTGAGGACATATTCTTCCAATATTAAAAAACTATTATCTGATTCAAGAAGTTGCTCAGCTTATTGATGAATAAGTGAAGTTCTGACAGGTGTCATTGTTTTACTTTCCTCTCACTTGTTAACAATCAACAGGCTTGTTGGGCCTATACTCATTTGTCAGCTGCAACGTAAGGTTGCTATGGATACAGGAGTTTGACAAAAATCAAGAAAAGCATTCTGTGAGAATCATTTGTAATGTAATCAATAAAATGCAATGTGTATTTTTTTTATGAATTGTGCACTGCATAGCATTTATATGAGTAATACTTAAAATAAACATATGTGTGTATATTTTTGCATACCTTTTCTATTCTGGAGAATTAGTTGTTTACAGATGTATTGGTACATCCCTGCCCCCAATCCAGGCAGCATGGAGACTGAGTTTCTCAAGGAATTGTGTAAAACTAAGTTTCTTTCAGTATGCCTCATTGCTCTTCACCTAAGGTCTTTACCTGATGCAAAATCCCATTATACTGCTCAAAAGATTTGCCTCATCAGCCCTGCTTTTGCTGCATAAGTGGCTGTCACCAGAAGGCATTTGGGTTGGGCTTGACCCAGGGCAATTAGATGTAGAGGAAGATCAGAAATTTCTGGGTCACAATCATATATAAAAATGAATCTGCTTATGAAACAGCTAAAGGCTTTCTTTATTTCTCTAAATGGGTAGCTTTCTTCACAGCAAATAGTCTTATCTTTGAAGCAACAGTTCTGAAATTTACATAGGCTTGGTAAGTATTTGGGAAGTTTGTTAAAAGTATAGATTCCTGAGCCTCCAGAGATCATGATGCCGGCTGGGGCATTTTAAATAAATACCCCAAAGTATCTCTGAAGGCAGGAGGTGGTCATGGTTCTCAGTTTGGGAAATGCAGTATTAGGGGACACTCTGCACCTAGACCTGGTAGATTATCTAAGTTTCCCACTGCCTTCTTAAGCAGATTCTATCTGGCTCCATCCAGCTGCCCATAAGGAAGTATCTTCCTGCCTCTCTGGCATGAGCTTCACCCCTCCTATTCTTTCCTTGAATCAGTTTCTTTGTTCTCATGGAAAAAATACATGTTGGTTATCATAAACTGCCCAATGAAAAATATTGCTGAAGTCAAGACAGACTCTACCAATAAGAGAAGCATGGGAGTTCACCGTAACTTTGTTTTACTAAGCTAACTCTGCAGCATCTTTCCTAAGTGCTCACAAGCCATCTGCTAAATTGACTTACGACTTTGCCAGAGATGGACACCAAGCTCACAAGCCTTGAGTTTCTAGGGTCCATGTATCCTCCACTGTGAGAACTGGACCAGGTGCCCCACTTTATCTGCTGGCATTGCTCCTGCCTCTATTGGATGTCTTCTGGCATCTGTTTTCATTACTCCCTCTCCCTAGGCAGAGAGACGTCTTCCTTCCTGATTCAAACATAAATTAACATACATTTTTGATTATTCTCTAGACGTTTCCAAAACACTAATTCATTCTGGCTATCAGCATTCCTGAAAATATCTTCATAGAATATGCCTCCTTAAAGTTCCTAGATGTAGTGCGTGGATGCTTCATTTGTGTGTTCATAACCCTTTACATTTGTGCTCATCAGCATTAGTTTCCAAGTTAATGCAGTCTCCCCTTCTTCTCCACTTGTAAGAATTCGAATGTGAGAATCTAAAAAATCTTCCATGTTTTTCAATCCTCTTAAGCTACTTGGAATCTTACTACTTAAAACTATACCTAGTTTTATTCACTTAAATTTTTCTCCATATTATGGAACACAAGAACAGCTATATTCAGCTAAATCAAGTCAAATATCAAGTAAAATATAATAAAGAACCACCCTCTTTAAACCAGGCACCAGTGTTATTGCTCTTTGCAGTGGGAATGAGGGGCAGCTTCAGTTTCACTTCTTAAGTCCACCTGTAGGTGGCCCCAAGACAATGTTGCAGGATCTGTGGGCTCAGTAAAACTACAGAGTTTTAAAACTACTGTGCAGCTTCACTTACCTCAGTTTGGGACTGGTCGCTATGGTTTTAATGTCTCCTCCAAAACTCATGTTGAAACTTAATCACCAGTGTGGTAGTATTGAGAGATGGGGACTTTAAAAGAGGTGATTGGATCATGAGGGCTCTGTCTTCATGAATGAATTTGTTATTTATGGATCATTGGGCTAATGGATTAATAGGTTATCATGGGAGGGGAACTGATTGCTTTATAAGAAGAAGAAGAGAGGCCTGAGCTAATACATTAGCATGCTCAACCCCTTTGCCCTGTGATACCCTGTTTTGATCCAGGGCAATTAGATGCAGAGGAAGATCAGAAATTTCTGGGTCCTTCCACCACCTTGGGACTCTTCAGAAAGTTCCCACTGGCAAGAAGACTCTCATCAGATGTGACCTCTCAACCTTGGACTTCACAGCCTCTACAACTGTAAAAAATAAATTCCTTTTCTTTAGAAATTACCCAGTTTCAGATATTCTGTTATAAGCAACAGAAAACAGACTGATACACTTCATTTTCTCTGCCATTTACATTACATGCAGCATTCCTAGCTTTTAAGATGTCTACAGCATCATTAGCACTGTGCCTTTCCCAGTAATCTATGCATGCCACTGTGATAGAATTGTTCAACTTAAAATATTCTAGGCATGAATTCCAACAAGTTGATGATAAAGTTCTCCAACAGGAGCATTTGTTTTCACATTGAAAACCCAGATCCTACATGCATGCTGGGGAAAAGAGCATTAACTTTCAACTAAGCATACACTAATCCTGAAGAATTATTCACTGAGCCATATTGTCAATATGCCTAACATAATACATTTTATAATAAAAACACAATTACTTTACTACTGAAAAAAGTACCCTTTTCTTCACATTTGAGAAAATGCTTCAAATTCATAAGACAAAAAAAAATGGATGTAATCTTCTATTGTTCCTATTCTCTCATTCTCTTTTTTTCTGTTTAGTTTTTGTGAAGTTGACTTTTGGACTTAATAGGACAACAGGGAAAGTAAGACATGAGCACTTTCTGAAAAGCAAAAATGCAGTTTTCAGTAGCACACAGCACATAATGAATTCCCACTTTGCAGATTACACTAATTTTTTTCAGATTTTGGAAATGTAATTTTATGCCATAACTTGATGATAATGACCAGATTTCAGCCAGAAACCTATCTAAATTGGTCATGCATTATTCTTTCATTTATTCAAATGTTTATCAAATCCTCATTATGTTTCAGTCATGGAGTTAGATGAGGAGAATAAAAAGATAAATAATACGCAGTCCTTTCCCTCAGTGAGTTCCCAATCTAATGAAGGAGGCAGACACATGGCAGACAATGTGTTTTTGTTTTTGTTTGTTGGTTTGCTTTTTGTTTTTTGAGACGCAGTCTCACACTGTCGCTTGGGCTGGAGGGCAGTGGTATGACCTCGGCTCACTGCAACCTCCACTTCCCAGGTTCAAGCGATTCTCCCGCCTCAGCCTCCCGAGTAGCTGGGATTACAGGTGCCTGCAACCATGCCCAGCTATTTTTGTTGTTGTTGTTGTATTTTTAGCAGAGATGGGGTTTCACTATGTTGGCCAGGCTGGTCTTGAATGCCTGACCTTGTGATCCACCCACCTCGGCCTCCCAAAGTGCTGGGATTTTAGGTGTGAGCCATGGTGCCCGGCTGGCAGATAATGTTTTAAGTATAGGTTCAGTGATAAAGAAAATGCACAAGAGGACAGAGAGTTTAGGTAACCCCAAAGCTGAGGCTTAAAAGGATGAGGGAGAATCCACCAGAAGGGGGAAGGCAGAGGGGAAAGAGAATCATTTTAGGCTGAGGGGACAGCTTAAGAATGGAGGCAGGAAACTGTGTGGCACACTCTGCAGTTACTATAACGCAAGGAGTGCACCTTATTCCACCATATTAGTCTCTCATGTGTCATGCTAAGGAGCTTAGACTTGATCCCGTAGTTTAATGGGCCCACTGAAGAGTTTTACAAAGGAAAATGGCAGGGTTAGATCTACTTTTTAGAAAGACCACTCTGGCTTCCATTGAGGCTGGATTTGGGTGCTTAAAAACTTAGGCAGGAAGCACCTTAAGAGGTGCAATAAGACAGAAGGAAGGTTTGATGGCTGGAAATAAGGTGGTCACAGGGATGGAGATAGAAGACAGATCTGATACATTATTACGAGATAAAACTGGCGGGATCTGGTGACTGTTGGATATGGGAAAGTGAGGATGCGGTGATGCTAACAGAAGTTTCTGGTATAACTCCAAGTTTCAGATCTGAGTGACTGAGGGTGGAACTGGTGTCACCCATCAAGATAAAACATACAGAAATCAGTCTGGGGGGTGGGGGATGGTGTATTCACTCACTTAATATTTGGACACCAGAAATTGGCTCAAACATAATGGTGAACAAGACAGATAAACAGAGCTTACATTCTAGTTGGGGGTGGGGAGCAAACAAACAAGTAACAAACATTATATAGATTCAAATATATATGCTCTGAAGAGAAATACAGCCAGGGAAGGAAAAGGCACATATGGGGACTCCTGGAGAAGGTGCTGATTGGGCAGAGAGGATAATGAAGTCAGTGGTGAGCCATGCGGGGCCTGTGAGAAAAATATTTCAGGCAGAGGAACAGCAGCAAGTGGAAAGGCCAGAACGAACTCGGGTTGTGGACACATTGATTTAGAGGCTGCTTCATCTATGCAAATGGAGATGCCCAGGAGGTGGCTACATATACAGGTCTGAACTTCAGCAGTCTGGGCTGGAGTATGAGTCTTGAATTATCAGTATATTGGAGGCTGGTATATTTTAAGATTGGAGAGGACAACTTGGGAAAAAAGCATAAGTGACAGAAGAAATGCGTCACAGTGATACAAAAAATGCCAACATTTAAGGGGCAAGTAGAAGAAAAGAAACCCATGAAAGAAAAAAAGAATAGGATTTGGTGTTGTAAATTCCAGAGAACAGGAAGCAGTAATCACCATTTCAAACACAGCAGGATTCCAACAACTGAAATGTGTCCACTGGGATTAGCAATTAGCAGGTCATTGATGGCTGTAGTTACAGCAGCCTCAGAGAAGCGGTGGGTGTGGGAATTGGACTAAGGTGGTTTGGAGAAGGTGGGGGAGGAAATCTATTTTATAAGCAGTGTGGCTGTGAAGAAAAAGACACCATTTGGAGAGGGGAGAAACAGTGTATTACACTACACTGGTAAAGTTCAGAGCCAGCTAGTCAGGGAGAATCTGCTGGAGCAGGGCTGGTGGACACGTAACACACCCAGAACAGGCGCAGAGGCCATGCACACTCTGCTAGCTGGCTCTGTGCAGCCTTGGTGCCCAAGAACTAATTCCAACCAACAACCCAGACTTTACAGGGCCAGGATGGAGATACTAGATCCCCCAGCTTTCCTCACTCCAGTGGGTTGTGACTTCCAGGAAGCTCTCTCAAAATCTGTGTGAAGAATCAGGTGTGATGGAAAACATTGTAACCAAAACTTCAAATAATGCTTGTTGATTGAGGAATGTGGCCATAAGGAAGAGGTTGGGGACCCACTGCTAGGTTTTCTGAGCAGATGGTCTTATGTGTGGCTGCTGCATCCTGTAAGGGAAAACTCCTCATTTCTCCATCCATACTATACAGCATCGGTTCCAAAAGTTCAAGGTGAGGTCCAGTTCTATGCATCAGGTTGGGTGAGAAGTGAAAGGAAGACCTGCATAGTGATGAAGAGAAGAGCCCAGCTGTATAGGAAGAAACTAACTAAACAAACTAACATAATTAAAAGATGAACTTGGCCAGGTGAAGTGTCTCATGCCTATAATCCCAACACTTCAGGAGGCCAAAGTGGGTGCATCACGTGTGGTCAGGAGTTTGAGACCAGCCTGGCCAACATGGCGAAACCCCATCTCTACTAAAAATACAAAAAATTATCTGGGCATGGTGGTGCACACCTGTAATCCCAGCTACTCGGGAGGCTGGGGCAGGAGAATCACTTGAACCCGGAGGCAGAGGTTGCAGTGAGCTGACATCATGCCACTGCACTGCAGCCTGGGTGACAGAGTGAGACACTGTTAAAAAAATTTTAAAAAACAATTAAAAAATTAAAAACAAAAAGGATGAACTTAACACAGGTATAAGAAAAGATGGTACAATCATGACTGATGTGAATTACAGAAACATGAATTTAGTCAACAAAACTTGAAATGCCTTAATGAGATCCAACATGGCCGATTAGGAACAGCTCCAGTCTACAGCTCCCAGTGTGAGTGACACAGAAGATGGGTGATTTCTGCATTTCCAACTGAGGTGCCAAGTTCATCTCACTGGGGCTTGTTGGACAGTGGGTGCAGCCCACAGAGCATGAGTTGAATCAGGGTGGGGCATTGCCTCACCCAGGAAGTGCAAGGGGTCGGGGAATTCCCTTTCCTAGCCAAGGGAAGCCATGACAGATGGTACCTGGAAAATCGGGACACACCCACCCTAATACTGCACTTTTCCAACGGTCTTAGCAAATGGCACACCAGGAGATTATTTCCCGTGCCTGGCTCAGAGGGTCCCATGCCCATGGAGCCTCGCTCACTGCTAGCATAGCAGTCTGAGATGGAACTGTAAGGGAACTACAAGGCTGGGGGAGTGGCGTCTGCCATGGCTGAGGCCTGAGTAGGTAAACAAAGCAGCCAGGAAGCTCTAACTGGGTGGAGCCCACTGCAACTCAAGGAGGCCTGCCTGTCTCTGTAGACTCCACCTCTGGGGGCAGGGCATAGCTGAACAAAAGGCAGCAGAAACTGCTGCAGACTTAAACGTCCCTGTCTGACAGCTATGAAGAGAGTAGTGGTTCTCCCAGCACTGTCCATTCTCAGAGTTTGAGATCTGAGAATGGACTGACTGCCTCCTCAAGTGGGTCTCTGACCCCGGGGAAGCCTAACTAGGAGGCACCTCCCAGTTGGAGCCAATTGACACCTCTATGGCTGGGTGCCCCTCTGAGATGAAGCTTCCAGAGGCACAATCAGGCAGCAACATTTACCATTCTGCAATATTTGCTGTTCTGCAACCTCCGCTGGTGATATGCAGGCAAGTTTGTGGAGTGGACCTCCAGTAAACTCCAACAGACCTGCAGCTGAGGGTCCTGACTGTTAGAAGGAAAACTAACAAACAGAAAGGACACCCACACCAAAACCCCATCTGTACGTCACCATCATCAAAGACCAAAAATAGATAAAATCACAAAGATGGGGAGAAAACAGAGCAGAAAAGCTGAAAATTCTAAAATCAGGGTGCCTCTTCTCCTCCAAAGGAACACAGCTCCTCGCTAGCAATGGAACAAAGCTGAACAGAGAATGACTTTGACGAGTTGAGAGAAGAAGGCT
This sequence comes from Papio anubis, assembly GCF_008728515.1. NCBI lineage: Eukaryota > Metazoa > Chordata > Mammalia > Primates > Cercopithecidae > Papio > Papio anubis. The sequence continues at coordinate 66,563,124 of NC_044987.1, read as the reverse complement.
TCAGATGATCGGTAATAACAAACTTCTCCGGGCTAAAGGAGGATGTTTGAACCCATTGCAATGAAGCTAAAAACCTTGAAAAAAGAATGGATGAATGGATAACTAGAATAATCAATGCAGAGAAGACCTTAAAAGAACTGACAGAGATGAAAACCATAACACAAGAAATACATGACAAATGCACAAGCTTCAGTAACCGACTCGATCAACTGGAAGAAAGAGTATCAGCAATTGAAGATCTAATGAATGAAATGAAGCGAGAAGAGAAGTGTGGAGAAAAAAAGAGTAAAATGAAATGAACAAAGCCTCCAAGAAGTATGGGATTATGTGAAAAGACCAAATCTACATCTGATTGGTGTGCCTGAAAGTGACGGGGAAAATAGAACCAAGTTGGAAAACACTCTGCAGGATATCATCCAGGAGAACTTCCCCAACCTAGTAAGGCAGGCCAACATCCAAATTCAGGAAATACAGAGAACGCCACAAAGATACTCCTCGAGAAGAGCAACTCCAAAACACATAATTGTCAGATTCACCAAAGTTGAAATGAAGGAAAAAATGTTAACGGCAGCCAGAGAGAAAGGTTGGGTTACACACAAAGGGAAGTCCATCAGACTAACAGCAGATCTCTTGGCAGAAACTCTCCAAGCCAGAAGAGAGTGGGGGCCAATATTCAACATTCTTAAAGAAAAGAATTTTCAACCCAGAATTTCATATCCAGCCAAACTAAGCTTCAAAAGTGAAGGAGAAATAAAATCCTTTACAGACAAGCAAATGCTGAGAGATTTTGTCACAACCAGGCCTGCCTTACAAGAGTTTCTGAAGGAAGCACTAAACATGGAAAGGAACAGTTGGTACCAGACATTACAAAAACATGCCAAATTGTAAAGACCATCAAAGCTAGAAAGAAACTGCATCAACTAGCGAGCAAAATAACCAGCTAACATCATAATGACAGGATCAAGTTCACACATAACAATATTAACCTTAAATATAAACAGGCTAACTGCCCTAATTAAAAGACACAGACTGACAAATTCTACAATGAGTCAAGACTCATCAGTGTGCTGTATTCAGGAGACCCATCTCATGTGCAGAGACACACACAGGCTCAAAATAAAGGGATGGAGGAAGATCTACCAAGCAAATGGAAAATCAAAAAAAGTAGGGGTTGCAATCCTAGTCTCTGATAAAAGAGACTTTAAACCAACAAAGATCAAAAGAGACAAAGAAGGCCATTACATCACTGTAAAGAGATCAATTCAACAAGAAGAGCTAACTATCCTAAATACATATGCACCCAATACAGGAGCACCCAGATTCTTAAAGCAAGTCCTTAGAGAACTACAAAGACACTTAGACTCCCACACAATAATAGGAGACTTTAACACCTCACTGTAAACATTAAACAGATCAATGAGACAGAAAGTTAACAAGGATATCCAGGAATTGAACTCAGCTCTGCACCAAGCAGACCTAATACACATCTACAGAACTCTCCTCCCCAAGTCAACAGAATATACATTCTTCTCAGCACCACATCGCACTTATTCCAAAATTGACCACATAGTTGGAAGTAAAGCACTCCTCAGCAAATGCAAAAGAACAGAAATTATAACAAACTGTCTCTCAGACCACAGTGCAATTAAACTAGAACTCAGGACTAAGAAACTCTATCAAAACCACTCAACTACATGGAAACTGAACAACCTGCTCCTGAATGACTACTGGGTACATAATGAAATGAAGGTAGAAATAAAGATGTTCTTTGAAACCAATGAGAACAAAGATACAACATACCAGAATCTCTGGCACACATTTAAAGCAGTGTGTAGAGGGAAATTTATAGCACTGAATGCCCACAAGAGAAAGCAGGAAAGATCTAAAATTGACATCCTAATATCACAGTTGAAAGAACTAGAGATGCAAGAGCAAACAAATTCAAAAGCTAGCGGTAGGCATGAAATAACTAAGATCAGAGCAGAACTGAAGGAGATAGAGACACAAAACTCCCTTCAAAAAATCAATGAATCCAGGAGCTGTTTTTTTGAAAAGATCAACAAAATTGGGAGACTGTTAGCAAGAATAATAAAGAAGAGAGAGAAGAATCAAATAGAAGCAATAAAAATGACAAAGGGGATATCACCACTGATCCCACAGAAATAGAAACTACCGTCAGAGAATACTATAAACACCTCCACACAAATAAACTAAAAAATCTAGAAGAAATGAATAAATTCCTGGACACATACACCCTCCCAAGACTAAACCAGGAAGAAGTTGACTCCCTGAATAGACCAATAACAGGCTCTGTAATGGCGGCAATAATTAATAGCCTACCAACCAAAAAAAGTCCAGGACCAGACAGATTCACAGTCGAATTCTACCAGAGGTACAAAGAGGAGCTGGTACCATTCCTTCTGAAACTATTCCAATAAACAGAAAAACAGGGAATCCTTCCTAACTCATTTTACAAGGCCAACATCATCCTGATTCCAAAGCCTGGCAGAGACACACACACAAAAAAGAGAATTTTAGATCAATCTCCCTGATGGACATCGATACAAAAATCCTCAATAAAATCCTGGCAAAATTAATCCAGCAGCACATCAAAAAGCTTATCCACAACAATCAAGCTGGCATCATCTTTGGGATGCAAGGCTGGTTCAACATATGCAAATAAATAAATGTAATCCATCATATAAACAGAACCAAAGACAAAAACCACATGATTATCTCAATAGATGCAGAAAAGGCCTTTGACAAAATTCGACAGCCCTTCATGCTAAAAACTCTCAATAAACTAGATATTGATGGGACATATCTCAAAATAATAAGAGCTATTTATGACAAACCCACAGCCAATATCATACTGAATGGCAAAAACTGGAAGCATTCCCTTTGAAAACTGGCACAAGACAGGGATGCCGTCTCTCGCCACTCCTATTCAGCATAGTGTTGGAAGTTCTGGTCAGGGCAATCAGGCAAGAGAAAGAAATAAAGCGTATTTGATTTGGAAAAGAGGAAATCAAATTGTCCCTGTTTGCAGATGGCTTGATTGTATATTTAGAAAACCCCATCGTCTTAGCCCAAAATCTCCTTAAGTTGATAAGCAACTTCAGCAAAGTCTCAGGACACAGGATAGAAAATAAATGTGCAAAAATTACAAGCATTCCTATACACCAATAACAGACAAACAGAGAGCCAAATCATGAGTGAACTCCCATTCACAATAGCTTCAAAGAGAATAAAATACCTAGGAATCCAACTTACAAGGGATGTGAAGGACCTCTTCAAAGAGAACTACCAACCACTGCTCAATGAAATAAAAGAGGACACAAACAAATGGAAGAACAGTCCATGCTCATGGATAGGAAGAATCAATATCGTGAAAATGGCCATACTGCCCAAGGTAATTTATAGATTCAATGCCATCCCCATTAAGCTACCAATGACTTTCTTCACAGAATTGGAAAAAACTGCTTTAAAGCTCATATGGAATCAAAAAAGAACCCGCAATGCCAAAACAATCCTAAGCCAAAAGAACAAAGCTGGAGGCATCACGCTACCTGACTTCAAACTATACTACAAGGCTACAGTAACCAAAACAGCATGGTACTGGTACCAAAACAGAGACATAGACCAATGGAACTGAACAGAACCCTCAGAAATAATACTATACATCTACAACCATCTGATCTTTGACAAACCTGACAAAAACAAGAAATGGGGAAAGGATTCCCTATTTAATAAATGGTGCTGGGAAAATTGGCTAGCCATATATAGAAAGCTGAAACTGGGCCCCTTCCTTAGGCCTTATACAAAAATTAATTCAAGATGGATTAAAGACTTAAATGTTAGACCTAGAACTATAAAAACCCTAGAAGAACCTAGGCAATACCATTCAAGACATAGGCATGGGCAAGGACTTCATGACAAAAACACCAAAAGCAATGGCAACAAAAGCCAAAATTGACAAATGGGATCTAATTAAACTAAAGAGCTTCTGCACAGCAAAAGAAACTCCCATCAGAGTGAACAGGCAACCTACAGAATGGAAGAAAATTTTTACAATCTACTCATCTGACAAAGGGCTAACATCCAGAATCTACAAAGAACTCAAACAAATTTACAAGAAAAGAACAACTCCATCAAAAAGTGGGCAAAGGATATGAACAGACATTTCTCAAAAGAAGACATTTATGCAACCAACAGACACACAAAAAAATGCTCATCATCACTGGCCATCAGAGAAATGCAAATCAAAACCACAATGAGATACCATCTCACACCAGTTAGAATGGCGATCATTAAAAAGTCAGGAAACAACAGATGCTGGAGAGGATGTGGAGAAATAGGAACACTTTTACACTGTTGGTGGGACTGTAAACTAGTTCAACCTTTGTGGAAGACAGTGTGGCAATTCCTCAAGGATCTAGAACTAGAAATATCATTTGACCCAGCCATCCCATTACTGGGGATATACCCAAAGGATTATAAATCATGCTGCTATAAAGACACATGCACACATATGTTTATTGCAGCACTATTCACAATAGTAAAGACTTAGAACCAACCCAAATGTCCATCAATGGTAGACTGGATTAAGAAAATGTGGCACATATACACCATGGAATACTATGCAGCCATAAAAAGGATGGGTTCATGTCCTTTGCAGGGACATGGATGAAGCTGGAAACCATCATTCTGAGCAAACTATCTCAAGGACAGAAATCCAAACACCACATGTTCTCACTCATAGGTGGGAATTGAACAATGAGAACACTTGGACACAGAGTGGGGAACATCACATACCAGGGCCTTTCATGGGGTGGGGGGAGGGGGGAGGGATAGCATTAGGAGATATACCTAATGTAAATGACAAGTTAATGGGTGCAGCACACCAACATTGCACATGCATACATGTGTAACAAACCTGTATGTTGTGCACATGTACCCTAGAACTTAAAGTATAATAAAAAAATAAAATTAAAGAAAAGAAATGCCTTAATGAGGAGACTCCACTGGAAGGAAAAGAAAAGTCAGGCTTTGACTAATCAAAGGCAGTTCTACATAGCACAGCAGGTAATACATTTATCGTAAGACTTTATTTCAAAAAGCATACAAGCCAGAAATAAATATAAACTCCAAACATTTTTTGTTTGTTTTACTTCAAGTTCTGGGATACATGTGCAGAACGTGCAGGTTTGTTACATAGGTATACATGTGTCATGGTAGTTTGCTGCACCTATCAACCCGTCATCTAGGTTTTAAGCCCCGCATGCATTAGGTATTTGTCCTAAGGCTCTCCCTCCCTTTGCCCCCCACCCCTGACAGGCCTTGGTGTGTGATGGTCCCCTCCCTGTGTCCATGTGTTTTCATTGTTTAACTCCCACTTATGAGTGAGAACATGCAGTGTTTGGTTTTCTCTTCTTGTGTTAGTTTGCTGTGAACTCCAAACATTTAAAAATAAATCCCGTAATAATTTTATTTTATTCAATGAAATTAGGTGCTTTGCAGACCTCTCTATTACTGGAGATTGAGTATGGAGGATAAGCTCTTACTTATCACTAACCCCAAAACCTCATTCATACACTTCCCTCAGACTACCATCAGGCCATGTCCTGGCCATGGGACTCACTTAGAAGGAACCTTCAAGTTTTTTTTAAGCAACTCCTGTGATATCAGAGGTTAAACACTCCCAATTTTTTCCTAATTGCCTTCAAAAGAAATAAATACTGGGTTCTCTCCCCCACTTTAACTATGTTCTTCTTATACTTTTCTCTCTTGGCTACATATAGTTGGGCCATAATTCCTTAACTATGCCCATCAGAATGTAAGGACATTCAGAAAAATCGATCAAAAAAAATGCAATCACTATCAAATTTCAGAATAATATTTGAAACTGTTTTTTTCATTTCAGGCCCATATTTACAACTACAGGTACTACATACCTTAAATACACATTTCTAAAACCCAGTTCAGTCTCTCTTTCTCATTCCCTCTACCTGCTCCTACTTCTGCATTTTATAAGACCCAGCTGCCTAAATCAGAAACCTTAGATTTCCTTTATACCACTCTTCTACTGCATTTCATGTTCTATAGATTCTATCATAAAATAGATAACTATTACGATTAGGATAAAATGTAAATTCTTAACATGACCCACAAAGCCCTTATTTACCTTTCTGACTTTAACTGTCATTACATAAACAACCCCCAACTCTAACTTCCAAATTCAACTCCACCAACTCTGACTTAGTCAGGGTCCCTAAGGTCACATGCCACTTCAAGCATTTAAACCTTTGCACATGTTGTTTACTAGAAACTCTTCCTCCAAATGCTTTACTGGAACACTCGTTCCCATGACACTTCAGAGCTTATTTATTTCTTCTCTGGAGAAGCCTTTCGTGACACCACTTCCTCCAAATTTGGGATAGTGCCCCTCCTATGTGCTACCAGAACAAAACACACTTTCCCTTACTGCACTGAGTTTCAATTGCCTGTTTACTTGTCTGTATCTTCCATGAGAAGGTAATCTCCTTGAAGACAAGGCTCATGCCTTTCTTTTTCACAAATCCAGCACTAAGGACAGTGACCAGTCCATGATAGGTTCCTGTTAAACGTGATGAGTGAATAGCTAGATTGCATTACATTGTCACTTAAGGTATGCAGAAGAAACAAACAAACAAACAAACAAACACCAATAAAAAGTCTGGAGGATAAAATGAAGCAGGAGGGGATAAGATGAAAAAAGAGGAGAGAAAACAATAATGGATAAGGGCACTAGAAGGTGGGTGGAGGAAAAGAAAAGAGATTAATGGAGGAAGTAAAAGAAAGCAAAAATAAAGAATGGGACAGAAGTCAGTCGTGCCGATTTTTGTGAAACATTAAAAAGACTTTTATTGAGGGGATTAATAAGAGAACTAACATTAATTGATCTCTAAATGACATGCTGTGTCCCAAAGTCATGATCTTACTCACACCCTCAGTTCCCCTATAAGCATTATTATCCTCATTTTGCAGATAAGAAAACTGAGACACCAAGAAGTTAGGTAATTCTCCACAGATTATATAACTATTAAGTGGTGAGGCAGTCTTTGAATTCAGTTTACATGGACTGCCCAGGATATGTCCTGCTCTTGTTTATTTAGGAAGTATTTAAATGTAGAACAAAAGCAAATTCAATGGTAAAAGACTATAAGAGTCCAACTTATACGTGAAGCTCTGACTTACCTTCTTACAGCTCAGCTTCTGCATTTTTTCTCTAAATATCTATCTTATAGCTCATCCAAGAGCAAGCAGAGGCCAGGCGCAGTGGCTCACACCTATAATCCCAGTACTTTGGGAGGCTGAGGCGGGCGGATCATGAGGTCAGGAGATTGAGACCATCCTGGTTAACACGGTAAAACCCCATCTCTACTAAAAATACGGAAAATTAGTTGGGTGTGGTGGTACACGCCTGTAGTCCCAGCTACTCGGGAGCTGAGGCAGGAGAATGGCATGAACTCGGGAGGCGGAGCTTGCAGTGAGAAGAGATCACGCCACTGCACTCCAGCCTGAGTGACAGAGTGAGACTCCATCTCAAAAAAGAAAAAAAAAAGCAAGCAGAATATTCTGAAGTCAGCAGTAGTTAAAATTCTATATAGGACTGAAATCAGGGGCATCCATTCCTTACTTGCCCCTCCAGGGAAATGTATGGCTGGCAGGCCTGGGCCAGGGACCTGGGACACATCTTGGTACAATGGATTGCTCTTGCTACAGACCCAACAGGATATAGGAGTGTTGCTTTTGAACCAAATAGCAATCCATTATACACAGTCCAGCACTGGGTTTTGCATGTTCTAGCAATAACCCTAAAAATGTTGACTTCTGGGAGTGCAGAGTTTGTGGGAGATATGGTCCTCAGGTTAGGCACCTATCAAGATGAAAGAAAAATGCTTCCTGAATTGACATCAAAAGTGGGCTTGGAGCCAAATTATATAATGTATTATTTTATATTGAAAAAATGTGTTCTCTATCTTTTCCCAAACTTCTATAACAATAAAATAGCTTTGTCATGACAGTTAGCATTCGCAGATGCAAGAAAAGAAAGGCTACTTCTCCAGTCAAATAATAGTGACTATTATGCTTCAGATTCCTTTATTTATATAAATCTTCCCTCTCCAAGTAGAAGCACAGTTCTTAGAGGCAGAGCCCTTTGCAGTCTTCCTTCATTCTTCTCACTTTTAAATTGATTAGGCTTTGCAGTTACCTGCAAAAACTCTCCACACCTGATGACACTCTCTCCACATTATGTGTGTGTATGTATACGTGTGTGTAAGTGTGTGTGTGTGTGTGTGTATATATATCTTGTGCATCTAAACATCAAAGTCAGTATCCTCTCATGGAAGCAGCTTTTCACAAGAAATTAATTTTAACTGATTCAATTCATTATCTAACAGTGGTTACCAAGGATACCAAATAGCCAAAGCCACTTGGCTCCAACTTGCTTGTTATCAGAAGATATTAACAGAAAGCTGTGAGGAATTATTGTTGCCTAAGTAATATGGCTAGAAACCATGCCCCCTTTCAATGTCCCGAAGTCCTGAACTCAGTTCAAAACACTCATCTATAATAACCACTAAAAACACACAATTTTTTTCTACAATTTGAAATTCACTGATTAGCATTTAGAAAAATGACCACTAATGGTTTTACTTTAATTCACTTCCTGATGAAGCACTGAACTGAGAATGGCTACTGATTTGATCTTCTTATCAATCTGAAAGCAAACGATTCTCATTGTGGCAGTTAATTGAGCATTCAGGTAATCTAGCTGAATCTGTCCTAAATCAAACAGCCTATAACAGCATTTGTGAGCTGCATTTAATGGATGAGCCTAAAATGTGCCCTTGAGGGGAGAGAATTAAACTAATAATGCCCCATACAAAAAAAAAAAAAAAAATGCACCCTCTTGCTAAAAGGTCAACATGGTTAAAAATATATATATATAAAAAAAAGAATAAACATTGTCAATGTGGTATTATTGTACATTTAAGGAGTAATCAAAGAATTGATACACTCTCTCTCCAAAAGGCACAGTCAAGTGTGTCTTACACTTGACTGTGTAATGTATTTCAGCAGTACATTTTAAGAATTTTAATCCTCTATCATTCATTGTTATTATTTTGTCCCACTTTGAAGTTTGTTTTAATTTTGCTGACGATGAACTTTGCAAAATAAAAATGCTTCTGTTGTTGTGCTTTTCAAAATCTGTCAACCTTGTCTTTTATGGTTTTTGGCTTTAGGGTCATGCCAAGGAAGGCTTCACCTACTACAAAGATCACAGACACTGGTAGTTGCCACCCCATATCTGTTTTTCCCCTTTTCCAAAATAAGAGAAGTTAAATTGCATTTGAAGTGAAAATATATCAAGCTAAAAGACTACATTTCTCAACCTTCTAGTAGCTAGGGATGGCAATATGACTAAATTCTGATCAATGAGATGAAAGCACAAGTATAGAGTGGGACTTCTAGGAAGGTTACTCTAAAAGAGCAGACTCAGGTCGAAAGTGAGGTTTTTGTCTTTCTCAGGGATGCAAATGTAAGTGCTGGAATTCCAGCAACCATATTAGCCCATGATGTGACTTCGAATTTGAAGTCATGCACTAAAGAAGGTAAACACAGAAAGACAGAAGGAACCTGAATCTTAAGACTACCTAGAGCCTCTCAGACCTAGGCAGACTACTCCTAGGTCTCTTTACATGAAAGAATTTTAAAAATTTATCTCTGTGTCTAACCCGCTGTTATTGTTTTGCTGTCATCTATACAGTATTCTGATTATAAAATGATTATCACATAATTTCCTTTGGAATTTTAGCAGCTATATTTGTAAAATTTAAACCACATGAAAAATTTTGGGAGCAGGCATATAATGTTTTTCCCAAATAGTTACTCAATTATCTCAACCCCATTTTCTGAGTAACCCATTTTCTCCCCCCGTCAAATGATCTGAAATGCCATCTTTACCAGATACTATATTGCCATGTCACAATAGCACAAAATTGGAAACAAGTCAAATGTCCATCAGCTGGTAAACGAATAAATAAAATGAAATACATCCATCTAATGGAATATTAATCAGTAATAAAAAGGAAAGAACTAATGACACGTGCTATGATATAGCCAGGCCTCGAAAACATTATGCTAAGGGAAGGAACCCAGTCTCAGAAGAGATCACATATTGTATGATTCCATTTATATGAAATATCTAGAACAGACACATTAATAGAGATAGAAAGTAGATTAGTAGTCTCCTGAGTCAGGGATTAACAGAGAATTGATATGAGGAATCTTCCTGGAATGTTGAAAATGTTCTAAAACTGATTTATAGTGATGTTTGCACAACTTCATACATTTACTAAAAAATAATTCCATTGTACACTTTCAGGGTGAATTCTACAATATGTAAAACATGTCTCAATACGGTTATATTTTTAAATTCAGAGAATGACTGGAGATAGAGGAAAATGTGTAAAGTTTGTGACTTATTTTGCATAAATCATCAAAAGTTAAAATAATTATATATATAAAACAACAAAAAAACCTATCTGTGCAATACTAGGCTTCCTAGTATTTTACCATTCCTGTAGTCTTAAATCCTCACCAGGTTACAGTACATCGTTATTTTTAATACAAAGCTGTATTTGTTTTACTATTATTTACAATATATTTATGTGCTTAACTGAGACTGGTATCAAGATATTTTTACTATTGTCTTTGTCAGATTTGATATTAGTGTGATACTAGCCTCACATAGTAAATTAGGATGCCTTCCATATTTTTTCTATGCCACAGTATAGTTTCTACAGTATATGAACTGTTAACCTTTGTAGAGGACAATTTGTTAATTTTATATCAAAATATTTAATGTGCATAAGCCTAGCAATTTCACTTCTGGTAAAAGTATTAACAGTGATTGTTAATGGAAGTGCTGATGACCTTTAATTCTTGTACTCACTGAAAACTTTTGTTGCAATGACAACACAAATTTGTAATGACTATTTGTGGCTCCAACAAATAAGAGGGCTGATGTAGTACTTAATATTTTGTTACTTGACCTATAAAAATATTTAGGCCTATACCTTTCTACACAGAAAGTTCTTTGACCACCTTTCAATCTCTTCTAAATATTTTTATACTCACTGTAAGATGTTTATGCCTTCCACTTAATTTGTACCTCTACATCATTGACATATATGACATTTTCTTATGCTTTCTATCGTCTTCTATATCTGTTATTAAATCCTCTTTCTTGTTCTTTTTGCTTTATATTTGTGCTTTCTCATTTTTTCCTTAATCAGAATAGCACAATATTTATTTTTCATTTCAGAATGACACACCTGGGTTTTATTTATTAACACTGCTTCTTTGGGTTTTTTTCACTTTCTAATTCAGTAATTTCTTCTTTCGGTTTTACTGATGCTTTGCTCTTTTTTTTTTTCTTCTTTTGATTTGCTTTACTTTTCTATTTTTAGGCTCTTAACTTCAATGCATTTTTTTTCTATTGCTGTATTTTTTTGCTATTAACAACTTAGAAATTTTCATCTAAATATAGCTTTGGTTATACTCCATTGTGTTCTCAACGTCTATAATTTCAGTGTCCATTTCTGATTTTTTTTAACTCAAGAGATCTCTGAAAGAGTTCAATTTTTAAGTGTTTAGAGTTTTGGTATTGTTGTTGTTACTTCTTAATCGCTCATTGATTATTTCATGGTCAGTAAATGTGGCGCATGCAATTTTTACCTGTTGGAATTAACTTTTCCTTTGTATTGTCATGTCTAAAAAATTAATCACGTGCTGATTAATTGTTTAAGTGTTTTGTCAATATGATTTTTCTTTATTATTTTAACTATATAACTTCTATCCTCTGTGTATTTATTTTGTCTATTTGATGCATTCCATTACTAGTGAAGTATTGTAGTCTCCAACATAATTCTCATTTTTCTAATTTGTAAAGTTATAACAAACTTGGTTTTATATATTTACAGATTGCTTCATTAATGAAAAGTAAAAGTTTATGACTTCTAAGTCTTTATAGTTTATTGCACTATTTATGAACCTAAGTCTCACTTAATGACGTATACTGTATTCAGTATGTTTTTATAGGAATGTTAATTTAATTAGCATGAGATTTTTGGAAAAAGAGAAGATTAAAAGCAATATAAATCAGTAGACAAATATTTTACTATATTTAATTAAACTATTTCCTAAACATTTAAGGAATCAGGTACTACAAAGCTAACTCCGATCCTCTTCTGACAATCCCCCATGTTCTAATTGCATCATTAAGGCCACTATTTACTACTCACTTTTCTCCAGGAGTTTCCCTGGGTCAAATCTGATGATTGTCTCTAGCACTATGGGACACCACTGCAAACCCTAAGACATCACATTTTACTATAAAGGCACATGAAGTAGATCTCCTGTTTTGTTAATCTGCCCAATTTAACTTCCCGGTTCCCACATACTGAGGCACTGGGAAGGCAGATGTGATTGAATTACTGAAGCATAAGATAATACAAAAATTAAAAGATAAAAAAAGAAGACCATGTAATGGAAAAGAGCTGCAGTTTTAATCTTTATCAGAGTGCAGAGTGGATCCTCTCCAACTGAACTTGTGGGGATTAGATTCTCCTCAAGAGAAACCAACAGTAATCCACACATAAGTGGTCTCTAAAGCAGTGTGGAGTTAGAATCAATGAATTTTCCTACCAAAGGCATCTGGAAGAAAAAAAAGAAACACTTTGGGGGATTTTCTAGTTCTCTTTGTAGATTCCCTCTGAAATAGATTCCATAAAACAATTAATCTGAGTTCCCTAAAAATTAAAGTAATACACACAAAGTACTTTAAAAGCCCCAGAAGAAGGATGACCTATAAATTCACGATATTACAGTTATATTAAATCTAAAGTAGCAGTCACGGTGGAACAGATTAAAGAAGAGCAAGCATCACTGTTTTCTCATTCCCTCTGAAATGATTTGGGAAGCCTTCAGAGCTAGCTCAGCTATGCTACCAATTGACATTCATATTATTTGAAAAAATAAGAATGGAAATATGTTTAACTTGGGATCCTATGACTCCCAAGTTAAAAGTGATAAAAGTGATTCTAATGTGGCCTCCTCATTCTTGTCCAGTTTCTTTCTCTGTTTCGCAGATTTTTCTGACAAGAAGTGAGCATATTGGCTAGGATAATTTATAGCCTACAGGAATCAAGCAACCATGTTATTCTCTAACCTCATGGCCTAGTTAGAGTTTTCACAAGGTTTATGTACTGCATGGTTATCCTAAAATAAGGACAAATGATAATCATATTACTTGCCTAGAGATAAAGAAGACCATGATTTTACTTAGGGCTAGGACACTACAGTTACATCCTAGAGCTAAATTTTCTACAGAATTTATTAGTAATTGTGCCAAGAGTAGCTGTACTTACTAATAATTTGAGAAAATTCATTGTGGTTAAAAAAAAAAAAGAATCCATCATAGATACAAAACACATTTTCAAGTTTGAGTTTCTTTGCCTAATATTTTATAAAAGTTTTACATAGACAGTTTGAGCATTTATTTTGACAAAGGGGTTATAAAAAGCAATTGTAAACCATGAAGGCCGTAAGTGCATGTCATTTGCAACCCTAGCTGTGTAGAGGTATTTTAGATGTCACCCCTGAAGGCTGATTTGGTCAATCTTGGGACAGGGTAGTTGTGTCTTCAAAAGTTCCTTAACTGATTTTGATGCATAGCTGGAACCGGGAACCACTTTACAAAAATCTACGAGTTGCAAGGGGCCTTGACATTCAATCATTTTTCACCCTCCTTATTTCCAGTAACTTCTTCCCAGTTTTCCACCAGTCAACTGCCCTGGACATCTGCATGAGATGTCATATACATCCCAAACTTAATGTGTTTAAAATTAATCTCATGATTTTCCCACAAAATGTGCTTGACTTCCTGTGGTAAACCTAATAAGTTATAGGGACATCTTTCCAGGCACATACGCAAAAAAATTGGGAATCAGGATCTCTCTATTTCATATCATTACGAATTATTTTATCTCTTAAATGTCTCTTAAGGCATCTCTACTGCCTTAAAATATTCCTTCAACACTTCTACTTAAGTAAAAATTAATAGTTTACCGCCTGTTGCTGTTTTCTTTAAAAATACCCAGATTTAAATCTCACATTGTCTGACCACACCACTACACCACAACCACCCATCTTGTTGCAGACATCTATCATTCCTCAGATCACTTCCCCCACATTACTGGAAGAGCCCAATTGCTGGCTTACTGTCACTTTCCAAAACTACTTTCGTCAAAATCCTCAGCAAACCCAATATCCATGTCGATAGCACTTCCAAAACCCTGGGCCTGTAGTTCTTTGAGCTCCTATCTTCAATCATTTGTCCCCGTCTCCCCATCGTGCCTCTCGTGATCATGTTCTGGACCTGGTCATGCCAACAATTGCAACTCCTCCAGAATGCTGATTTCAAATATCTCTCTCTCCGACCCCCTTCTCCTCACTGCATTTTCAACAAGCATTCCACCCCTCCAGGACCTACAACCCACTAATCCTACCACGTCTTCACTACCCCTAATCCTTTTACATATCCGCTTTTCTCTCCTTGGTCTGATGAAATTTCAGAATCAATCATTCCAATCTATTCTATATACCCTCAACTCTTTTGCCACTCTTTCCTCATTCTACATACACACAACCCTGGCTTAAACACAAACTTCCCTCTCTTCCATGACTGCACAAAAAGAGTTGAACATGGAAGAAAAACACGCACCTATGCTGATGGAAATCACTTTAAATTCATGATCGCCAACTTCAAGCAGGCCCTTGGTATTGCCTGGCAATCACACTTCCTTCCCTAATCAATTTGCTCTTCCACTCTCCTAGACATTTATAACTCTCTTATTTTCAAGTTGCCATTACTTCCTAACCATCCCCACTCAGACTATAAATTTGCTGCTTCCTATTTCACCAAGAATAGAAGAGCAATCAGAAGGCAAACTTCTGCAAGATTCCCAAACCACATCTGCCCACCTGTGCCCACATACTCTGCCCTGACTTCTTGACAATGAATAAAGTGTTGTTGAAAAACCCACCTACTCAGCCTACTTAGCACATCACTCCAGCAGTTCAATCCTCTACATCATTTTTCCCTCTCTCCAGAATACATAGTTATTTTGTCTTTCCTTTAAAAGCCTTCTTTTGAATCAGTTTCTCCTCCCTTTCCCTTCACAAAATAATTCAAAAAAATTGCTTACTTTTCCCTCAATTTCTCTCCTCTCATTCTCTTTTTAAAAGACTCTAGTTAGAGTTTCACCAATTCCACTCAGGCACCACTCCTCCAAAACCACTCGGTTCAAGGTCACCAATTAGCCTCCATGTTATTAAATGCAATGGTCAGTTCTTGGTTGTCATCTTACTTGACCTATCAGCTGTGTTTAACTCAGGGGATCCTTCTTTCCACCTAGGAATACTTTCTTAATTTCCAAGCCAGCATGGTCTTGATTTTTCTCCCACATTACTTTCTGGTCCTTCTCAGTCTCCTTATTTGTTCCTG
Organism: Papio anubis; assembly: GCF_008728515.1. NCBI lineage: Eukaryota > Metazoa > Chordata > Mammalia > Primates > Cercopithecidae > Papio > Papio anubis. The sequence continues at coordinate 66,547,508 of NC_044987.1, read as the reverse complement.
CACATTTCTCTAACTTCTAACCAGTTGTTTGACTTCTTTTCTATTTTTTATTCACCCCTTGGTAAGTGTGAAGGTCTGAATGTTTGTGTCCTCCCCAAATTCATATATTGAAACCCAATCCCTAGTATGAAAAATGCTAAGAGCTAGGGCTTTTGGGGAAGTGACTAGATTATGAGGGCAGAGCCCCCATGAATGGGATTAATGCCCTTATGAAAGAAACCCCTTCCACCATGTGAGGACACAGAGAGAAGGTGCTCTGTATGAGGAACAGGTCCTCACCTGACACTGCATCTGAAAGCTCCTTGCTCTTGGACTTTCCAGCCTGCAGAACTGTGAGAAATAAATGTTTGTTGTTCATAAGCTACCCAGCTTATAGTAATTTTGCTAGGGCAGTGCAAATGGATTAAGACAGTAAGCTCATCTAGTGTTTTGGCTTTAAATATCATCTATGTGCCTGTGGTGCCTAAATGCCTACACTGAACTCTTGGGAAATATACCCAACTTCTCAACCAAGTATATCATTCTAGCAATCCTCCCCTCTTTATCCTATATCATGAATTTTTGTTCTGTACTAGTCATTCCCATCACCTTGATGCTGTTAAGTCTCGTAACTTATAAATAAATAAATAAATAAATAAATAAATAAATAAATAAAACGCTTGATCTCACTTCCCTCACCGGCAACTACTATGCCATTTATTTGCTCTTGTCAGCAGAAAAACTTAAATGAATATTCTGTCTTCACTGCCCCAATTCCTCTCCCTTCAATCTCTCTTAGAGCCATGCCAATCAGGCTCTTGTTCCCACCTCTCTATCAAAAATGCTTGTCAACATCACTTCCAATGACCCCTGCATCACTACCTGCAATGGTGAGTACCCAGTCTTCATTCTGCTTGACCTAACAGTAGCACTGGACACAGCTGCTTATTCCTTCTTATTTGATTACCTTCTTGTTCATCTTGGCTTCCAGGTCAACACTATTGCTTGGATTTTCTCTTTCATTTCTAGTGTCTCTTCATTAATCTTCCTTTGTGGTTCCTCAAGTTCTCTTAGCCTCTTACTGTTGGACAGTTCTAGAACTTAGTCCGGGTCCTCTTCACTCTCCTGTTTACTTTGCCTTCCTAGATAATTTCAGACAGACTCATCTTAAATATCACATACATGCTGACAACTCCCATGTTTATATCCTCAGCCTAGCCATCTTTCCCAAACTCCAGGCTCATATATCCAACTGTCTAGTCTGTATCCCCACTGGACTCACTAATAAGCATTTGCAACATCCCACATCAAAAACTGAGATGCTGGTCATTCCCCTCAAGCTTACTTCTCCTGCAACTCTATTGTCCTAGGTGTTCAGGCCACAGTCTTAGTCTTGACTCGTCTCTTTCACACTCAATATCCATCCATTAGTAAATGTTGTCTTCTCTACCTTCCAGCTGCCCAGAATCTGACCACCTCCTACTATCTCCACTGCTATCGCTCTGGTCCAAGCCACCACCATCTTTCACCTACATGATTACAACAGCTTTATAATTCCTCTCCCTAACTTCAACCTTACCCTCCTATAGTCTGTTTTCTATGTGCTGGTCAGAGTGATCCCTTCTCTTCCTAAGTCAGATGTTATTTCTCTTCTGATAAAACTTGCTAATGTCTTCCTATCTTACTGCAAGTAAAAGTCACTTAAAAAAAAAAAGGCTTATAGAGGCCTATAATCAGTCTGCCATCACCTCTCTGACCTCATCTACTACTACTCTCTTTTTTGCCAACCTCACTACAGTCATACTAACCCTTGGCTAGTACCTAAACATGTCAAGCACAATCCTGCCTTGGGACCTTTGTACCTGCTGCTCTCCTGCCTGGAATGCTCTTCCCCTGCTACGCGCGTATCCTGCTCCCACATTTCCTTCTAACCTTTACTCATTTGTCAACTTCTCAGTGATGCCAGTTTAGTCTTTATGTCTTGGTCTCTTTCCACGCTTTGTTTTTTTTTTTTCCTTAGTACTTACTACTATCTAACATACTATATAATTTACATATATATTATCATTTTCCTCTCACCAAAATGTAAGTTTCATGAGGACAAACATTTAATTTTCTGTTTGATTCCCTACTGTATGTACAATACTGTGTCTAGATATCTACATTTGTACATACTTAGGACAGAGCCTGGTACTTAGTAGATGCTCAGTAAACATATGATGAGCAAATAACTGGCATCCCCAACTACAGCCTCTCCAACCAATTTTCATCTGGTCTCCAGAATACCTAATTAAGGGTTAAAACTCACCTGAATTTTCAGCGTAAACTCTTTTAATGGTTCTGCAGTGCTACAGCTGATACAAACTAAGATGTCTTCAATAGGCAGGCATGTCCCAAAAATGTGATAAGCAAAGTGTACATGTATGGGGTGGGGACGAGGAGGCAGATATTAGAAATGGACAGCATGTGACCCACTTAAGGGCATTCAATCAATTATTTTTAAAAATTGTGCCTGTTAATTGGCAGCCCCTGTACACAGAATAAACAACCATCTCTACAGCATGGTTTGGTGAGCACTAGGCAGGCCTGCCATGCTTATTCCCTCTTGGGCCCTATAACTTCAGAGAAAACAGACTGTGCACATCCACAGACTGGGTAGTTACAATGCAGCTGAACACATTGCTTTTTTCATTATTAAATAACCAGGCAAGGAAGCAAGATGTCACTGTTGGCATAGTCAGGAATTATATCTGGAGTCCAGATGTTTGAACCAGATGACTAAACTTGCTAAAGGCAGTCTTTACAACCATTCAAGGTAATTACAGATGAGTTTTGGGTGACATGTTGGAGATCTAAAATGGGTAAACTTCCATTCATTGATTCCAATCTGTGAGGACCTTATCTTGGACAGAAAGAACATCTTTGCCAGTAACCTGAGTATATTTTCCATGAGGAACCGGGAAGACTTGAGAAGTTGCATTTACGGAACTGAAATCTCCTGGTGTGCTTTGCTGAGAATGGATGCTTTGAGCTTATCATATAAACTGTACTTCTTTCAAGATTTCTGTATCAGAGCGCTCCAGTCAGCCCTCAGTGGGATTTTGGCAATGGCATACAGGGGCTTTCGTGATCTGATTTGACCATTGTTTACTAGAGCAGATCCATCTCTCAACATTCGCAAAACACACTCAACTTACTGTTACCCAGAATTCATCCTCTTCTGTGTTAGGACCTTTGTAAATTCCTAGAATGCTCTTCCCACCAACAAATTCCAGGCAAACTCTTCTGCCCAAGAATAGCCTTCTGTTGGAAGCCTCTGCAGATACGCTCAAGTCAGCTTATTACTTCTCTACTCTTTTTTCTGTACTGTATCCAGTAGATATCTCCCTTCTTGATTTTATTAATTGCCATTATTGTTTTATGTCAATTCCATAGGGGCAGTAAGCATGTCTAATGTATCTTTGAATGACAGATGCCCAACCTTGTACATAGCACTTAAGGGGCCCTCAATAAATGTTTTTGGAATTTAACTTAATTATAACTAGAAAAGATTGATCCGTTCAATGTGGTTAAGTAACAGCTACATAAGGGTAGGGTGGGGTGGTTTGGAGTGGGAAAGAAAACACAAAGAAAAAGAGATTCAAATTATAACAACTTTTCTCATATTTCATATTAATGAATGCAGCATTTTGCATTGGAAAAGAATGTTACAACTAATCCCTATTTATTGAAGCATCCCTGAAATTTCAAAAGATACTTTAATATAATAGGTTGATTATAGACAGACAATCTGAGCTCATTCACTATACAATACTCCTTCTGTGAGCTAATTTGACAGAATATTTACATTCTAACTAATGGAAACTGGTAGAAAAAACCTTAAGATTCTCAAAAAATAAACTGGCACATGATAGAGAATGTGGTAGAGAACACAAAAAATCACATAAGAGTAAATATAAGGTTCAAAACAAAAAATATTCAGTCCTACCAACAACAACAACAAAAAAAAAAACACACAAATCGAAACAACTAGGCAGCTCTTTAAACCATGTTAAATTAGCAACTTTTTGTTCACATTATACACCTAATTCACTAGCGGATTTACTGTTGACATGTAGCAGGACTAACTAACATAGATCTACCGAAAGCAATTAGGGCTCACTGTTTATAATTTATCACGAAAAAATTTTCCCAAAAGGAAATAGGGAACTATAAATACAAGACATTATTCATGCTAAAAAAAAAAAATTACAAGCTAGAATAGCCTCAAAAGAATGGTTAAATAAAAAAAGTATAGCCATTCTTTGGAATATACATAGTCATCACAATAATAATAATAATTACATAATCATAAGTGTTAACAATGGGAAAATTATAATAATAGAAATAATGGCTAGTATTTATTGAGCATTTACTATGTGTATTACTATGAGCATATACCAGGTACTATGGTATTTCATATGCATTGTGAGTTAGGTACTAGTATAGCGTTGTCAGCATCACCAAATAAAATTATAGGATGCCCAGTTCAATTTGAATTTCAGATAAACAACAGATAATTGTTTTGTATAATTATGTGCCATGCATTATTACCCATTGTTTATCTGAAATTCAAATTGGACTGGCAGTCTATACTTTATCTGGATACTAGTAACCCAGATACTAGTAATACATTTTACTGGTGAGAAAATGAGGACACAGAGGTTAAATAACGTGTCCAGGAACACACAGTTAATAAGAGGTAATAAAATGCTAAGTTTACAAAACAGTAAAAAATAAATTTAGCCTACAAATAATTACAAGTGGTAAAACATAAACATGTTTGTGGACTATAGCTGAAAGGAAACATGGGCAGGTGATACTACCAAAAACATCAATTTACTGATTCGTTATTTGAGCATTTACTCTGGGCACAGTGTTACAGCAATCTTCCACTCCCATTTTACAGATGAATAAAATGAAGAGTGAAATATTTTACTCAAGGTCACTAAGGTAGTAAGTGCAGTCAGATTCTAACTCCAAAGTCCTTGCTTATATCATTTTGTCATCTTGATGTCCTGGAAGATATTTTTTCTCTCAGGTGCAGTTCTATCAATGTTGATTTAAATTTTTTGTGTGATAAAATACATGTTCAAGGACATATGAAGATTTCAAAGAGATCTGCAGAGCCTAGTCCTCAGGATTTGATGTGGTCTAAAGCCCTTTCTAGAGCCCACCAAATGAAACATTTGAAAGAAAAAGAAGTTGTGATGCACATTTCTTGCTCCAAGATTGCAGTGAAAACTGAAAACTTCTCCACAAATGGTGATTTTATTCAACTTCATTCAGAAAATAGAAATACGTACTCCATACTTATCCTTTTAAAAGTGAGATTGCTCCCCCATTTATGCCTCTCACTAAGCTCCTCCACTTTCTCTATACACTTTGGAGTGTGAACTTGTTAATTCCCTCGAATCAACCTGTTAGGAAGAGATTACGAATGTTTTTAAGCCAACTATATGGGAAATTGCACTTGCACCACAAACATAAAAGTACCTCAATGCTTTTTCAGTGCAAGCAACATCTATGCTCTAAACATAATAGAAAATTTTAGGATGATTTCCTTTAGGTGTTGGTTTAATTTTTCCTTGAGAGTTTATCCCACATCAAAAAGTTTGTGTCTTTGATTGTTTATTGTGAAAGAGGCAGCTGGCCATAGGGCTGCCTGCAATGCCTTTACCACAATTTGCTTTTGTTTTCCCCTCTTGATAATTACCTCATGACTAAACCACTCACTGGTCCATGTAGAGGAGTACCGCAGAGATGAAAACACACTTGTTTAAATAAAATATTTATGAAGGAGCCCTAAAATGTCACTGAAGTAAATGCATATTAGATATTCATATATTGTGCATCCAATATGCCACTCATTCCTTAGAAGACTCTTTTTCCTGACTGCAATTAACATTAACTTTAAGAAATTAATCCCATTGTGCATAATCACACCAAGGTCTATTCATAAACATCCAGTGTTTCAAGATTGATTCTCTTTTGACTATCTTAGAAAAATTTGAATCAAGGCTAATATTTAATCTTGATGAATATTTTGGAGGTTTTTTCATAGAAACTATAATTATTATTTTACATGTACATTTTCTAATAAGTGACTTGACTATAATTTAACATAAGGTGACATTCGTGAAGGTTCTATATTCTGACCTTTTAATGACACTCTATTTAGACAAGATTTTTCTTGATTGGTTTGTTTTTTCCCCTCTCAGATTGGATGGACATAATAGAGCCTTATGACATGTTCAACGAGCCCTCAAAATAAAAATTTGGGATAATGTTGTGAGAAGAAATTTAAGAATCAGTTGATATGGGTGCTAGCTGTACAGGGTAACAGTGAAGGTTCCTGGTATTTGATACTATCTTTCCTAACTTTGCAAGAAACAAATGTGAACTGAGCTGAGAAGGGTTAGGTGGATGCATTCTTTGCCCAATGGTCTCAAAGGTTGTTCTCTACTTGGCTGCACATGAGAATCAATAGATGAATTTTAAAAATACTGATATCAGGCCCATTTCCCAGAGACTGTGATTTAAAACTGATCTAGGGTGCAGCCCAATCACTGGTAGTTTTTTGTTGTTGTTGTTTGTTTTTTCTGTTTGTTTGTTCCAACTCCCTAAGTATTCCTAATATACAGCCAAAGTTGAAAACCAGTGATCTAGAAAAAGCTTTTCTTGAATAGAGTAATATTTACGTGGAGAGAAGAGTCACTAATCACGAGTCTTAAGGCTCTGCTTCACACTCTGACCTGCTGAACCTTTTCTAGAGCTTGGGTACAAACACAGAGAACATGCACAAAAAATCTCCAGAATATGGAGTTGGAACATGAATGGAAAACCAGTATCCTGGATAACAGAATTCATAATCAAAAATACTAAGCTGAATCTTTATAACTACATAGAATGTGACCTACACTTGGGGATTAAATCCATCATACAAGTACAGAAGAGAGAAAGTAGGTCTAAGGGTGGCTCTTATGAAAGATACCTAGAAAATGTTCATTGACAATAACTCCTCAGTTTTCAGTATATGTGATGTGAGTACCTAAGAAGCTACTTTAACTTAGACCCAATTCTTCTTTTAAATGGACTCCATGGCCCTGGGCTAGTTTACTTCTCCGCACTTCAGTTTACTCATATATATCAATCACTTTTAGCCATGGTTCTTGAACTTTAATGTGCCTACAACTCTCACCTGAAGATCCTGTTAATATACAGATTCATATTCAGTGGGTCTGGGACATAACTGAGATTCTCCAATTCTAACAAGCTCCCAGAAGCTGCTACTGCTGCTGGAACACAGATGAGTGCTTAGAAGACTTATGAGGACTAGTGAAATGACCTACATAAAGTGCTTGGCACAAATGTGGTTGGCACCCTACAGAAGAAAAGACTTAAAAAGAAAATGATAAAAACATGTTTAAGACCTAGACATTACATGATCCAATCCTCCTTTCTGTTCCTTGAAAAGAGTGGATCTAGAGAAGTTAGGCTAGGTTACCTCCTAGTAGCTAAAGGTGTATGATGGAGAAGAGGGATAAGACTAATGCTTTTTGACCAAAAAAAGTATAATCAAGATCCATGGGTAGAAATTTAAGATAACTTTTAATTCCCTACAAGGAAAACCTTCTAACAATACATGCTGTTCTACAACCAATTAATCTTCTTGACAGCGAAGTCTCCAGTTATAAAATACAAGCATAGAGCAATTGACATTAAAGAGGATAGTCATACCTCAGGTCACTTAACTGTAAAACAGCCTGGCTATCTAAAGAGGCATCACACACTTAATGTGTTACAAAAAGTTAAAGTAAAATAAAAAATAAACCTCATGATTTCCCTCCTCACCCCTACCTTCGTCCTGAAGACTTCTACTTGTACATGGAATTTTTAGGTCAAAAACTCTTTGAAGCTTCCTTAGTTGCCCTTCTCTCACCTTTCACATCTCTTCCTTCAATAAATACTTGTGGCTGTACCTGCAAATTGTGTTCATAATCCAATTACTTCTCATCAACTCCATTGCCACTATCGCTGTTGAAGTCACTGTCACCTCTGTCTGGATTTCTGAAATAACTTCCTAAGAGGTTTCTCTGACTTCACCTTTGCTCTTCAACATAGCAGTCAAAGTGTTGTCACTTCTCCATTCAGTACCTTCTAATGGCTTCGTATCTCATTCAGAGTAAAAACCAAAGTCTTTATAATGGTTTACAAGACTCTGCATGATCCACCCTCTCTAACTCTTGACCATATGTCTTACCACTCTCCATGTCTTTCACGCCTCTCCAGCCACCTCTGAAATCACCATTTCTAGAATCATATCAATAATGTTCCCACCTCAGGGCGTTTGCACTTGCTCTTCCCTCTGCCTTAAAGGCTAGTCTCTGAGGCCTGCAAGTTTATGTCCCACATCAGTAACACATAAAACACTATAAAAGCAACCAACAGCACATTCTAATTGCTTTCTATGGACGAAAGTGCTCACACTCAGCACTTTACTTTCCACAAGTTGGTACAGATGACAGACTGTGTGAGGCACTTCAGTTCCAATTGTAACTTAGGCTTATTTTTTAAAATTACAATTGCATCAAGTCCTCTGTGAACACCAAGTCAGGGAAATCTGGGTGCTGTACTCCCCCAACAGGGCACTATAACTACCTGGACAAAAAATAACCTTTCTGATGGCTCAGGCCTACTGGTCTGTGCCCTAGTCTTTCCACACCTCTGAAAAAATGAGTAAATTTCCTAGATGCAGGGTCACTTTGCTCTCCACAGGAAATTATATCTTTTTTCTCCTTTTATAACCAAAGTCCTTAGCTGAGCTTGAGGAAACCTAGCTATCACTGGGTGGCCGTGAATGGACAATAACAGAGAAAGCTAGGACATGGCATTCAGGAAATGCCTTTACAGAAAAAGAAATCATCCATTTACAGAGATGACTCTCTCTAGAAACCCATGTCTCAGGGCTGCTGTGCGTGGTTGTTCTGGTTCACACTATCATAGCAGGGACATTATTCGCATGGTGTTGTGTGGTGCAGCTTTTCTAGCTACTCAGCTTTTAGGGTTCAGAGATTAAAGTCACTCTTGCTTCAGAGGGATGAAGACAAATGCATCTGGTGTAAGAATTAATGTCGACAAGGCAAGGAAGGAGGGAAATGAAGGGAGATTTGGAAATGAAGGGAAAAGCGTCCTGAAGGAGAGGGTGCACTTAGGATGTAATCTTTGGCCTCGTTTCCTCTCACCTCGCACTGGAACCCCCCACCCCCACCCCTTCCCTCATGAGCTGGCTACTTTCCAACACAAACCAAAGAGCCAGAGGGGCATGGGGCTACTTCAAAACCCTGTGTCCTAGTTTAAGAAAGGAGAGCACTAATATCAGGAACTCAGAGCAGCAAGGTCGACTCCTATCTATAGCTATTCCTCAGCCAAGGAATCAGATTTACTCTTGTAAGAAGTCCTCTTAGTGAATCTTTCTCAGGGGTTGCCTGGTGTAGGGGCTGAAGAGAACCTGAAAACACAGGATCCAGCCCCTGGATTAAAAGGAGCAGAGACAGAAAACTGGCCAAAAATATGTGATTCAAAGATAGGCCTCATCCATCTTCTCTTGTAAAGCCAAAGACAACTGCATATGTGGGATAACAAGGAAAACTCGTGGTCCGGTAATAGGCAAGGAAGTGAGATGTTTCAATACTAACACTTGCTTTGGGCAAAGCATGTAAAATAATTGTCTTGCTTCTGCTGCTTAAGGACGAACTTCCCCAACTTAGCACATCTTCGATAAACTTAGTTAATATAACCATTGGCAATGGAAAACAATATTTTTTCTTTTTCAATAGAAAAAAAGCCTCCGGTAGGGAAAATCTGATATAAACTTTTAAATTTTAGCAGATGACTTCACCCCACACACCCATCTTGAATATATCAAGGAGATACTATTTAAGTCTGGCTCAGTGTTGACACTCGTTATAAATCAAATAATTATTTAATTTATCTTTTGGATAAATGGATTTTTATATAATAAATTGGTTTCAGCTCGTCCATGATACTTTGCAAGGCAATAGCTCATTTCCAATATTTATACATAGCAATATCAAGAGAAAGGCCATTTTCTCATCCCATTTTTAACAATCTAACCACACTATGCTTTTCTGGTAAGTACTTAGGTTGGCAGAATATTCGAGAAAACTCTTTCTCCAGGTGAGAAACATCTCAAGCAAACATTGGAAGGAATGCATTTTCCACTAGCCAGTAGTGGATGAGACGACCTGGGAGACACAGGGACCTCGGGAAAAGCAAATGGCTCCGCTAAAACTCCCTCCTCCAACCTTAATTGGTCAAATGCCAAAATAAATGAACTTTCCAAAGTTAAGAGCTTTGCAACTTTCACTAGGAATAACTACAGGTGCACAAGCCAGGACCGACGAGCCTACCGACCCCAGAGTGGCCGGCGGTAGTCGCTGGTCGAGCCCAGCGCCCAGGCCCAGGCCACCTCCACGCCGTGCGACCTGCCGGGAATGGGTTCAGGCCCGTCTGCCCAAGACGAAAAGCTCCCTGTCCCCGGCCCAACGCCGGATCGCGTCCCGCCCTTCTCACCCCAGACCAAGGAAAGGAACTAGACGCTCAGGAGAAACAATGAGCAGCACCCAGTGGGATTCGGCCCCAGCCCGAGGCCGTCCCCAACTCCCAACTTCCCAGAGTTTCCTTCGGCCTCGTCCCCCTTCCCACGCCTCCGAGGCCGCCTTGGCCTCACCTCGCTCTGAATGCAGATAGCCCAGGAAGTGGAGAGCGTAGCTCGGAGCTAGGGAGCCGCCCCCAGGAGCCCTGGCGATGGGAGCGCAGGTGGCGGGCGTGGTCCCTCCAACCCTGCCCCAGCCGACCCGGACTCGGCCTCCGTGCAGTAGCCACCGCCCGAGTCCCCGCCTGGCTACAGCATCAGGCCACAGTGCGATGGTTCTTGATCCCTCTCCTGGCTCGGTGGCCGCCCCCCGCCCTCTCCCAGTCCTCGTCGCTCTTCTGCCTCAGGCCCCGGTGCGGCCCCAAGTCCCAGCCCAAGGCCCTTGGGTCCCTCCAGGCGGCGGTGGCGGCACTCACCTGGGTCGCGGAGCCGGGGTCTGGCACGGTCCCGCAGGTGGTAGATGAAATCCTGGCAGCTGTCGTGCTCCAGGGCCCCACGGGCACAGAGCTCGGCCAGCAGCTGCAGCGCCTGGTGACAGAGCGCGTCCCTGGCCCCGGGCATCGCCCCCCCGCATCCTCGGACCGCGCCGGGCAGGCGGGCGCAGGAGACAGCCCTCCGCCTGCCAGCTCAGAGCCGCCGCTTCCGGGCCGTCCGCGCTCACCGCCAGGGACCCGCCGGGAAACGGTCCGAGCCCGATCCCGAGCCTCAGACCCAGCCGGCCCGGCCTCCCACCGGTTGCATGCAGCTCTTCGCCAGCCGGTCGGTCAGGTTTTCTCTGTCTCCCGCCGGGTCCCTCTGTCCCTCCCCCAACACCGAGGAGAGGCGGCGCCGCACAGCCCAGAGCGCCTCTCTGCTTGCGCTCCGCCCGCTACTCGCGGCCACCGCGGGGCGGGGCCGGGTCAGGAGTGCGCGCCGCAGGGTAGACTTGCGGCGGCCCCAGACGGGGACCTAGGGTACGCCCCGGCTCCTGGCCAAGCGGCAGACTTGGTTTGGGACCTCGCGCCCAGAGCGGCCGCGCCCTGGCTTGGGGAGTGTGAGCGTGTGCGCGCTCCGGGCGCTGGAGCTACTCCACCCCTCAGCCCTGATGCAAACCAAGAACCCGTTTCCACCACCCTGCGTGTGTCCGAAGCACGTTCTTGGATGCCTGGTGCGAAGATTGCAATCTGGGCACACCCGCCAGATGCGCAGAACTGAGTCCCTGTTTGGAACTTGGAAAGAGCTGCCTGGGTTTGAACCATGGGCCTATGGGTGTCAGATGCCCAAATGCAGGGTTTGGGTCCAAGATTCGCCAACAAAGGAAGGATTTCCCAAGCACAGGCCCTTTTCGACCACCGTGGTGATTTGGAGAAGGTGGAGGCTGTAGGTCAGAACTAAGATCAAATAAATAAACGACTCCCGGGAAAGACTCTGAGGCTTACCTGGGCGTCTTAGGTCTCGGTTAGTTTTCTAAGCAACCGTTTGGAAATCCAAACATTGCCAATGTGACTTCAGCACCCAAGGAGGAGTATCACAGAATCTTGGAGAGTTGGAAGGAACCTCAGGGCACCTTTCATCCACCCATCTTTTCAGCTTTTCAAGCAATAAAGCCTAGAAATAATCACGAAGTACTGTGTGTGTGTGTGCGTATCGCTGTGCCACAAGCCTTTTAGGTGCATAATCTCATTTAATTCTGTACACAGTTCAACGAGGTCTGTGTAACTGTTATCCTCATTTTACCAATGAAAAACTGGGGGCGGGGGACTCACAAAGGTGTTACTTGCTCAAATTCACACATGATGAAGGTAGTTTTGATCTTCTTTCTTTCTCTTTTTTTCTTTCTTTCTTTCTTTCTTTCTTTCTTTCTTTCTTTCTTTCTACTTTTTTCCTTCTTTTTCTTTTGTCTTTTTTATAATACTGGTGTTCAGGCCCCCACTCTAGAACAATTACAGTAGGATCTCTAGAACTGGTAACTATCATTCTTAGCCATGAAGTTGTGCTGTCTCTACGGGCGTTTCACAATTCATATTGCACAGAAAGGTAATTTGGGACCCCATAGAATGCTCAGGCAACAGGCAAGCTTTGAAATCCTGCTGTGAATGGTACTAGGGCTTCAGGGAACTTATATGGGAATAGCAGAGAAAATGCAAAGCTGTAAAGGTAAAGATGCCTCCAGAGAGTTGCAAAGAGACAAGCAGAGGAAGGAGAAACCAGCTTTAAGGGAGCCTGTAGGGGAGGTTGAGCAGATGCTGTTTCTTCAAAGGGGGGAACCCCTAGAGAAGGAGAAACCCTGCATTTGGGCATCTGACACCCATAGGCCCATGGTTCAAACCCAGGCAGCTCTTTCCAAGTTCCAAGCAGGGACTCAGTTCTGCGCATCTGGTGGGTGTGCCCATGAACAGAGAAGGTGACACCAGAGATAGTGTGATGCTGGGGGTGGGGGGGGGGGAGCCGTATAGTAATGGTGAGAAGGTATGTGTGTTGAAGCACGTAAAAATATTACACTAATGCCATATGTCAGTGAGGAACTGAAAGCAACAAGTTCAGTTAAAAAATGACTTTCATAAACCAAGCAAGAAATGATGAAGGCTTAAACCAGGCCAAAGGCATTAGCTGATTGCTAGAAACATCCAAATTTGAAAAACATTTCAAGTATTAAGTGACAAGATTGTAACCAAGGGAATAAGAAAGAAGCAAAATGCACAAATGTTTCAAAACGTTACATGGGTCATATATATTCACACCCTAATAACACTTAGAAATGCAAGCCTAGAGTTTAGGAGAGAGGGAAGACTGGCATTCATCATTGGAAAGGTAGAAATTGAGTTGCCACATGGGATGGTTCCTTCAAGAAAGAAGAGTTGAAGAAATAAAAGAGCAGTTTGGAAGGTAGCAATCACAGAAGGAGGAAAGATTGTACAGAGGGGAGTCATAGTGGTCATGGGAGGAGGAGTGTGTGGTAGAGGAGTGATCAACAACATCAACTGTAAACTCTCAAATATAGTTTAAGGAGAAAAAACTAAAAAGTGTCCTTTGGATAAAGCAGATAGTAAGACATTCAAGATTTAGACAGACTAGTTACAATGCAACCAACCTTGTACAAGTTAACATTTTTGTGCCTAGGGTTTCTCATCTTATTTCAAAGATAATGTGTATCTTTGGACTGTTGCAAAAATTAAATAAAGCAATATGTTTAAAGTGCTTATAATAGTGCTGCCACATAGTATGGGCACAACCCATATGTGTTTTTGTTGTTTCTGTTATGTTTCTACTAGAATGTACTAGGTGCTAAACACACTGTCTTAATCTATTACTTACAACATCCCAAAGTGGCTGATAGTATTATTTCCTATTTTACAGGCAAAGAAAGTAAAATCAGGTGGTTAAACAATGTGTTCAAGGACAAATTGACAGACTGTTTCCAAAGACAGCTACAGCCATCCCTCCCATTCCATGTGTCCTTTTGGAGTGTGTGAGTTAACTACTCTTCCCATCAACAAGTCAAGTCTATTCCCCTTCTCCTTGAATTTGGGCCTGCCTTGTGACTCACTTTATTCAACAGAATGTATGTAAGTGAAATTCTGAGCTGAGTCTAGACTTGAAAAGATCTTGCAACTTTTAAAGGATATCTTGCTGGAGAGGGGTCCAGAAGAATGAGGAAAAAATGCGGGAAAGGACATACTGCTATAGAATGAACTGTGTCCCCCGAAAATTCTGCTGTTGAAGCCCTAATTCCTGATGTCACTGTATTTGGAGATTGGACTTAATTAAGAATAAACTAGGTTTAAAGGTAGAGTCCTGATCCAATAGGATTAGTTTCTTTATAAGAATCATCAAACCAGTTGGCTATAAGTATTTGGGTTTATTTCTGGGTTCTCTATTGTGTTCCGTTGGTCTGTAAACCTATTTTCATACCAGTACCATGCTGTTTTGGTAACTATGGTCTTATAGTATAGTTTGAAATCAGGTAATGTGATGCCTCCTGATTTGTTATTTTTGCTTAGTCTTGCTTTGGCTATGTGGGCTCTTTTTTTGGTTCCATATGAATTTTGGAATTGTTTTTTTGTAATTTTATGAAGAATGATGGTGGTATTTTGATGGGAATTGTGCTGAATTTGTAGATTGCTTTTGGTAGTATGGTCATTTACACAATATTAATTCTACCAATCCATGAGCATGGGGCATGTTTCCATTTGTTTGTGTCATCTCTGATCTCTTTCAGCAGTGTTTTGTAGTTTTCCTTGTAGAGGTCTTTCACCTCGTTGTTTAGGTATATTCCTAAGTATTTTATTTGGAAAGGATGCCCTATTCAACAAATGGTGCTGCAATAATTGACTAGCCACATGTAGGAGAATGAAACTGGATCCTCATCTCTCACCTTATACAAAAATCAACTTAAGATGGATGAAGGACTTAAATCTAAGACCTGAAACTATAAAAATGCTAGAAGATAACATTATTAAAACTCTTCTAGACATTGGCTTAGGCAAGGATTTCATGACCAAGAACCCAAAAACAAATGCAATAAAAACAAAGATAGTAAATTTCTGGGACTTAATTAAACTAAAGAGCTTTTGCATGGCAAAAAGAACAGTCAGCAGAGTAAAGAGACAACTCACAGAGTGGGAGAAAAATCTTCACAATCTATACATCTGACAAAGGACTAATATCCAGAATCTACAATGAACTGAAACAAATCAACCAGAAAAAAAAACAAACAATCCCATCAAAAAGTGGGCTAAGGACATGAATAGACAATTCTCAAAAGAAGATATACAAATGGCCCACAAACATATGAAAAAAATGCTCAACATACTAATGATCAGAGAAATGCAAATCAAAAGCACAATGCAATGCCACCTTACTCCTGCAAGAATAACCATAATCAAAATCAAAACATAGTAGATGTTGGCTTGGATGCAATGAACAGGGAACACTTCTACATTGCTAATGGGAATGTATCAACTCACTAGTACAACCACTGTGGAAAACAGTGTGTAGATTCCTTAAATAACTAAAAGTAGAACTACCATTTGATGCAGCAGTCCCACTGCTGGGTATCTACCCAGAGGAAAAGGAAAAAGATACTTGCACATGTATGTATATAGCAGCAGAATTCACAATTGCAAAAACGTGGAATAAATCCAAATGCCATCAATCAACGAATGGATAAAGAAACTGTGGTGTGTATATATATATATATGTATATTATATGTCATATATATGTATATGTATATTATATGTCATATATATATATGATGGAATACTACTCACCTATAAAAAGGAATGAATTAATGGCATTCATAGTGATCTGGATGAGACTGGAGGCTATTATCCTAAGTGGAGTAGCTCAGGAATGGAAAACCAAACATCATATATTCTCACTCACAAGCGGAGCTAAGCTATGAGGATGCAAAGGCATAAGAATGACACAATGGACTTTGGGGACTCAGGGGAAAGGGTGGGAAGGGGACAGGGGATAAAAGACTACAAGTAGGGTGCAGTGTATAGTGCTTGGGTAATGGGTGCACCAAAATCTCACAAATCACCACTAAATAATTTACTCATGTAACCAAACACTACCTGCTCCCCAATAACCTATGGAAATAAAAAATAATTTTTAAAAGGAGTCATCAAAGAGTTTGCTTTCTCTCTGCCATGTAAGGACACAGTGAGAAGGCAGCTCTCTGCAAGCCAGGAAGAAAGCCCTCACTAGAAATGGAATTGGCTGCAACCTTGAGCTTGGACTTCCCAGCCTTCTGACTGTGAGAAAATAAATTTCTATTGTTTAAGCCACCCAGTATATGCTATTTTGTTACAGTAGCCGTGGAAGACTAAAACAGATGTTTCAGTCAGCAGCCAGTCTAAGACCCCACACATGTGAGTGAGGCCATGGACCTCTCGAGCTTGGACCTTCCAGCCCATAAATGAGTACAGCAGACAATAAGTGAAGCAGACGTGAACCATCCCCATTGACCAAATTTCTCACCCACAAAATCATGAGCAATAAAATGGTGGTCGTTTTAAGCCGCAGAGTTTGGGAGCAACTTTTTAATGCAGCAATAGACATCTGAAATTTGCACAAAACTGGTAAATGATAGAAACAGGACTGGAATCCATGTCTTTGTGGCTCCAAAGCCTCTGTTCTTCTGCAATTATAGTAGAGTGGTGCGGGTGGAACCAGCTGAACACAGGATTAAAAAGTACATGGAAACTGAAGAAGTAGAGTTAGCTGAAATATGCTACCTTTCCCCAACTATTTGTTCTTTCATTCATTGAACAAATATTTATTCCTCTATGATTCAGAAAGCATGACAAGTCCCCTGTGACTCAGGAAGCCTTTCAGGTCCAGGTTAATATATAAAGAAATAAACAATGATCCTTGCTCTCTGAGGCAGTGCTTCTCAGTCTTGTACTTGTCATGGCATAGATAGAAAAATGAACTTTTTATAGCACATGGGGGTAACGGACTAGGCCACTGGTGGCCAGCAGGGACGGTGGCAGAAGGAATCAATGTCTCAGCCCAGGTATTACCCATTCTGTGGCACACTGAGCTTCCCTGGTGCCCAGGTTAGGAAGTTTTGCTATTTAGACCTACCAAGTAGAAGTAAAAGTAAATCTTTTGAGAGAAGGACAAGGACAGAGGAGATGGTAACTGAAAAAAAAAGTGCATAGAAGAAAAGCTGTTTGAAGATAGGAGCGACTTCAGAATGTTTTTATCAAAGTTTCCCAAAGTAAGGTTCATTTGCCTTCTGTTCTGAAATTGCCTGGATTTCTTAAGAAAATGCTGGTTCCTGGGATTCACCCAGACTTACAGAAGTATTTCATAAAGAGCATCCCAGATGCTATGGTTGGACAAAAATACATGTTGAAATTTAATAGCCATTTTAACAGTATTGAAAGGTAGAACTTTGAAGAGGTGATTAGGCCATGAGGGCTCCACTTGCATGTGTAGAATTAATGCTATTATAAAAGGGTAAGTTTGGTCCCCTTTTGTCTCTTTGCCCTTCCACCATCTACCATGTGATGATACAGTAAGAAGGCCCTTGCCAGATGCCAGTGCCTTCATCTTGGACTTCCCAGACTCCAGAATTATAAGAAAATAAATGTTTGTTCTTTTTAAATTACCCAGTCTTAGGTATTCTGTTACAGCATTGCAAACAGAATAAGACACTGGGTAATGCTTCTGAACAATGAAGTTTGAGAACCTCCAGTTTCTATGCTGAGGAAAAAAAGTCTTTGGTGGGTGACAGAATAGAACCCTGACTCAAAAAACAAAAACAAAAACAAAATAAGAGAGAAAAGAAAGCAGAAAAGAAAAGAAAAATGCCTTCGGAAAAAGATATTTGAAGTCACCTACAGTGTCCCTGAATGATAACATTAATGATTATAACCGATCGTTATTAAGCATTTGTTACATACCATCATGTACTTGATATATGTTGTTGCATTTAATCCTGACCACCCAGCAAGGCACACATTATGTTTCCATTTTACAGATGAGGAAACAAGAACAGAGAAGTTTAGTAACTTCTCTATGGAACTTCTCCGGCTTATTGGAGACAGCCAGCATTCAAATTCAGGTTTGTCTGGCTCCAGAGCCTATGTTTTCCATGCCACACTGCCGCTCCAAGTCATGTCCAGAGCACAAATATCCAATATATTTATCCATTTTTTGTGTGACATTGCTCGGGTTCTCTCATCATCTTATCTACTGTCTTCTACGTGTGCTGCAACTGGTCAAAATCCTTTCTGAAATAGGGCCCCTGAGCTGAGCCCAGCACTCCTTCACCCTTTAACATCAATGTCTTTCTCTCTCTGTGCCTCAGGCTTCTGAGTTGCTGCTTGGGTTGCAGCATCTCAACATGCAGTGGATGAAATCCCATAAATCTTTCATGCTTCTCTTAGACCACATCCTTACTGCTGTTCCTATGACCTAGATTCTGTGCTTTGGGAAATGGTTTGGGATTCTTAACAGCAAAACTTTCTATTAATTGTCATTTTGTTTTATTCAGTTACTTGCCAGATAGTTGCTTTTAACAAAAGAAAATAAGATTTAATTAGCATGACTGGTTCTCAGTGAACCCATGCTACCTCCTAGCGATTAGCACTCCCATCAAATGCTCAAAAACTTCCTATTTAATTATCCAAAAAAGGTATTCATGCTAACATTTGCTTTAGAGCCTGAAGTATACATAATTTGTCTGGACCAAGAGACTAGCACTGATTTAGAGTTCATGTTCTGTGACAATCACTCTCATCTTGGGCATCAATAGCCTTTCGTCTGTGAGCTTTATTCTTTACTGTTTTGAGTGAATTTTCTTGAGAGATGAAATAAAAGCAAATTGAGAATTGAGCAGCTCTACTTTGCCCATGTGTATGTTATCATTGCACCATTATTCCAGTAGCAGTTGTTCTGGTATGTTCAAAATCCGTATTCCTCTCTCCTGGACTGTGTGTATTTCTTTCCAGTTTTATGACGTACAATTATAAAGTTATAAGTCCATTTCTTTCACTTTAAAGAAAATAGAGATTTATTGACTTTAGAATTTAAAAAGATACACCATACACAAAAAACGAACAGAAGGGGATGTTCTGGGTCGGAGGGCCTGGCACTCCTCTGCTGTCTCTTAGTGGACTCTCATGGTTTTACATTTGTTCATCTTTTCAAAACAAGGCCAGAAGGGAGAGCAGAGGTCAGATTTCTGCTGAACTGAGACTGAGAAAAACCTGGACCTCAGTACCCTCCACCACCAGATGAATTTTTTTTAAAAATGCTTTCTGCGTCCCTAGAGCTGTCTTTCAAAGTGGCTGACGACTCTCATCCTGGGCAGGTCTGGGCAACTGCTGCAGTCAATCTGGATGCTCCAAAGACAGAAGAGGATGATGAAATCCAAAATTGGTTAGAGAGTGTCACAAGTGGTTGTAGACTATCCAACTGTCCAAAAGATGCCAGAAAAAACAATTCCAACGAACCAACCCCTTTCCTCGTCGCCCACAGCAAGCCTTCCCCATCCCCAGGGATGAAAATGAATCTAGAGCAGGTGGACTGACACTCAGCTGCCTGCTTAGGAAAAAAAGGGTAAATGTGCACATTTATGGGTGAGAATATGGGTCGTGAGCACTTAAAGAAGAGTTTTAGCAATCCCTTTCTTGATCTTTTACTTAGTAACAAAGCTTTGACAAAAATCTCTGTGTACACAGAAAGAGAGGGAGGAGGTAAGAAGGGGAAGGGGAGGCAGAAGGGGGAGAAAGAGGGAGAGATCCACTATATTGCCACTGGCCTTATTCGGAGACCATAGAAAAACCATACATTTGTCTCAGCCCTACTCTGTGCAAAGAACCAGGCTTCATATTGTCTGCCGAGTTTAGTGCTTAATCACATTAGTCAAAAGCCAATCAATTAATCAAAAGTTTATTCAGTGAACACTAAATGCAAAGATATTTGATACAACTTTTGTGTTGGTTCTTAATTTCCATATTTAAGCTTTCCTTCTCTGCTTATGTCATTCATTCATTAATTGTAACTGCACAATTATTGCTGTCTTATCATAGAAATATTTTTTCTCTGTGTATATTTTATTTTCTCTACTTTTCAGAAATGTTCTTTCAGAAACGTTATCCTCTTCATATTGGTTATACTTTATTTTTATTTATTTATTTATTTACTTATTTATTTATTTGTTTTTTGAGACAGAGTTTCACTCTCATTGCCCAGGCTGGAGTGCAATGGCACGATCTCAGCTTACGGCAACCTCCGCCTCCCGGGTTCAAGCAATTCTCCCACCTCAGTGTCCCGAGGAGCTGGGATTATAGGTGCTCACCACCATGCCTGGCTAATTTTTGTATTATTAGTAGAGACAGGGTTTCACCATGTTGGTTAGGGTGCTCTTGAACTCCTGACCTCAGGTAATTCTCCTGCCTCGGCCTCCCAAAGTGCTGGGATTACAGGCGTGAGCCACCTCGCCCGTCCTGGTTATACTTTAAATTACCTCCATTACAAATTTTCTTGAGGTTTTTTCCCCACCTACCTACTCCTAACTTTATTCTTTCTCATTCTTTCCATAAATTCATTCTGCAAAGCTCTTCTTGGGAAGCAAAGTGAAGTTTAGAATCCTAGAGGTCTATTTCAAAGTCAAAATTACTATCATTGCTTTATTAAAATTATTTTTACTGTTTTTTGAAATCATACTATGTGCCAGACACAATAAAAATGCTCTAAATATATTAGCTCATATAATCTCTATAACAACCCTATGAGGAGGATGTTGTTCTTAATTATCACCACTTTTCTACTGAAGAAATGTAAGCACAGAAACCAGGTATCCTGCCCAAATTCGCACAGCTGATCAGCAGGAGAGTTGGGCAGTATGACTCCTGA
Organism: Papio anubis; assembly: GCF_008728515.1. Taxonomy (NCBI): domain Eukaryota; kingdom Metazoa; phylum Chordata; class Mammalia; order Primates; family Cercopithecidae; genus Papio; species Papio anubis. The sequence continues at coordinate 66,526,455 of NC_044987.1, read as the reverse complement.
GCCCTGCTCTTAACCACCCCAGATGGGTCCAGGGAAAAGCACAGAGCTCACATCCTGAAGCTGAATAGTCCCAAATGGCCAATAAAGGCAGCACTGGCTTTCACCAACTCTGCAGTCAGATCTATGCCTTCATTTTGTTTTCTGCTTGTGAGGATGGGCAGGGTCTGACCAATGCACATTAGAGCCCCATGTGGTCTTTCCAGACCAGCCTATGCATCCATTTACAGCAGACATTTATTGAGCAGTTGCTCTGCATCACATGCTGTATGCTGTGCTTTATGTGTTTTTAATTTAATCATTTCCATGAGCATTTGAAATAATTATTGTAATTAGCATCCGGACTTTATAGAAAGAAACATTGAAACTCTGAAGTCTAATTCACCTGCCCAAAGTCACATAGCTAGTAGCCAATGGGACAGAAATGTGAACCCATGTTTGGGAGACTCCGGAGACTGAAGTGTAACCACCACACAATATGTCTCCTATTAGAATTATCTGGCAGGATTTTTCAAATTTGATATACAGTCTTTCAGACTCTTATGACCCCCTGGACAAATGCAGGAGAACCAAATCCACACATTGAAATGAATTATATGCAGCTTACTAAAGAATTGATTAAAGCCCAGGTGATTATACTACAGACTATAAACAAAACACTCTGTGCTGTTGTTATTCTTCTAATCTAGTCCTACTTGACTAATCAATCAATCTGTGATCCTAATTAATCAGTCAGCGATTCCACTGTGGTCTGAATCCTTCCAACTGGCTTTTTCCTGGTCCTTAGCTACTTTTCTTCTGCACTTCAGCCTTTAATGTCCATGTGCATTAGAGTTACCTTCCTTCACCACAGAGACTTCAATTTCTCTATCTGCAACTCACCAAAGTTCATACTCTGCATAGAAATTTTCTAATAACTGAACATTTTCTTTCTATTCAATAACTGCAAAATAATTGCTGTTCATTACCACATAAATATGTTTTCTCTACTTCTATCTGGGTAGTACCTCACTAAGTTTCTCTGTTATCATTTTTCACTCCTTTTCATACAGATCTCTAAGATACGTGCTGTGTGTGGGGGGTGAGAGAGAGAGAGAGAGAGAGAGAGAGAGAGAGTGTGTGTGTGTGTGTGTGTGTGTGTGTGTGTGTGTTTTAAATAACACCTCTTCCTTCTTGTTGGGAATAGAGTAACTCTTTTTCTAGGCTTGGCCAGTAGAGGAAGTAATGGACTCTTATCTATTGCAATATAAACCAGTGTCTCAAGATACATGTGGATATAACAAAAAATATAGTTTGTTTTTCTTTTAAAACTTTTTATTCCCCATGGAAGACTATTGCTTTCCAAGGAGAATTAGAATTTCTCAGGTTTGTCAGTGCACAGCAGTGAGTCAAGGTGAGGTCTTATTTTGCATTTCTTAAAGGGTCTTCTCGGTTTAGACCCTTTCTGAGAGTGTGGTGTATTGAAAGGAGGAAAAACTCATTAAGTTTAGATAATGAGTTTTTATGCAAAATCTGAACTTCAATGAACTGTAGATGGCTGCCTGACTTGGAGGGTTTAATTAGAAGAGGTATATCTTAGTTAGAAGACATATACCTTTTAAACTATAACTTTAACCTCCATTGATTAAAATACATCTTAATTTTTTAAGACATAAAAAAGTTCATTACATATCATTTGTCCTGTTTGAAATAGTAGTTCATTTAAAGCAACATAATGTTATTTGCGAACTTCTTTAAGGATACTACTTGAATCAAATAGTAGGAGATGGTCTTCACTTCATGTTTTAAAATTTGCGGAATACTAGAAGACATATTCAAAGCTTGTTTGTGGAGGCTGGTTTTCAGTCATTTACTGTGACATTTATGAGGAAAATGTCTTGCATGTATTATTCAAGAAAGAAACAGTAGACAGGTTTTATAAAGCATTGGAGTTTTTCTTTTGTTTTGATTCGGTCCCTATTTTTCTTCAGTATCTAGCAGTGGTTAGGCTCAATTGACAGTGAAACTCACTTAAAGTCAATCTGTTATATGAAACTTCAAACACAGATGCAAGTTAAAATGTGGAAACTGGTCATTACCTTCAAATATAGACAGCCAGGAATGGACTGGGGTGAGGTGAGGGTAGGGAGGAATTGGGACTCGGGAGGCTGGACAGCTAACCACTTGGACCTCTGAGATGTGCTTTGGTCTTCTTCTTTTCTCATGGGCTACTCTCTTTCTTTCTCTTTCACTGGCTTTCCCTCTTCTCCCTGACCTCTAACTGTTGGCATGCCACAGAGTTTGGTCCTCAGACCTGCATTCCTCCCTTGCTACCCTTGTTCCTAAGGATTTCACTCAGTTCCGTGGTTTTAAATTCCTTCTATATGCTGATGACTCTCAAGTTTATATAATCAGCCATGATCTCCCTTTTAGCTTCAAATTCATGTGTTAATCTATGTGCAACTATTCAAATGTGTAACTTCACCTTCACCTCAACCTGTTTCTACCCAACCTTTCTTACCTAAGTAACTTATTGATTTAATTGCTCAGGTCTAAACTAATGCATCATTCCTTCTATCTCATTTTTTCCCTTCTCCCTCCTAATCCAAAACATCAGCAAATCTTGTTGCTTTTAGGTATGTCCTTCTCTCTGCCCCTACTCTGTTACCCTAATACAAGCCACCATCACCCTCTGCCTGCATCCTGTAATAACTGCCTAAAGCAGACAGTATTGTTGCTTACTCAGTATCTATTAATCTACAGAAAAGCCCTATTTTTTAAATATAGCCTACCTTCTTCCACCTAGCCAGGTGCTTTAAGGGAGTCTGACTTCTTTCCCAGATCTTGGAGGTCAAAACTAATTAGTCCAAGGCAGTTGTGGTAAAACCATTCTTCTTTCCAGTGTTAGGTTTAGGATGGAGCACCTGACATAATTAGGGCTAATGAGACATGAAGGAAAGTCTATAGAGGGCTGCTGAATAAGGTGCCTCACTATTACAAAGAGAATGCTATAGTCAAACTGCCACCAGCCAGATAGGATGACGAAATGCACAGGGAAAGGCCCAGGCTTGAGCGCTCCAGTACAGTGGACCCAGAATCTTGGCGATTCACCCCATGCAGTCCTCTTCTTCTGCACTTACTGTTAAGGAACTAGTTCATTCCATATTATTTAAGCTACTTTGAGGCAGCGTTTTCTGTCACTTGCCTTCAAAGGTTTTTATGTCAGTCTGAGTTCCTAGTTGCCAATAACAGAGCTCACTAGATAGTTTAAACAAAATGTATGAAAGAATATCCTGGAGTGAATCAGGCGTGGGGGTCAGGTAGCCGGAAACAATATCCATGTTCTGTCAGCAGACAGCTCCAATGCTGACCCTACCACTCCTACCACTGCTGGATGCAGCACAGCAATTCACAGGGACAGAGGTGGGCACAAGATTCCCCACTGGCAACTTTACCTCTGCCTCCTCTGAAAGCAAAATTTCCCTCCACCACCTTCACCGGAATTTGTTCTCTGCATTACTGGCTTCTTCATATCATTCTTTCCTAAGTTGAAGTCTCAGGCAGGAGGATAATGTTGACAAAGGTCAGGACTGCAAGGGAGGCTGAGTGTGGTAGCAGGGTTCACAAAGGGGATGCATTCATCATCTGTTGTTATGTAACAAATTACCCCCACAATGAACAGCTTAAAACAGCACATATTTATCATTTTTTAGTTTCTAAGTGTCAGAAATTCAGAAGCAGTTTAGGTGCGTGGTTCTGGTTCAGGGTCTGCCATGAAATTCCAGTCAACTTGCTGGCCAGAGCTGCATCATCTGAAGGCTTGACTGGGGCTGTTTTCAATAATGCCTACTGGTTAGCTATTGGCTGGAAGTCTCAGTTTCTCATCATGCAGGCCTCTCTACAAGGATACTGGGGTTTTCTTAAGAAATGGCAGCTGACTATTCCAGAGTGAGTGACAAGAGAGAGAAAAAAAGAAAAAGCAAGAGAGGGAGCTCAAGACATAAGCCACCATCTTTTATAACCTAATCTTATAAGTGATATACCATCACTTCTGTTGTGTTCTGTTGGTTACACACACTAACTCTGGTGCCGTGTGGGAGGGTATCACTCAAGGCAGCAAATGCTAGGACATGGGGATCACTAGCAGTTATCTTGGAGGCTGGTTTCCAAGTGGGGAATTCTTTAAACATAGATAGAGTGTATTAAAGAAGCCTGATGCCCAGAAAGCATGAAAAATATGTATTGAAGCAGAGCTTTCCAATATTTTTTACATTGTGGGAGACATGGAAGATGGTGCTCATTTTTCAGCATTCTCTGGTTAAAGGATGAATCTTTCTATGGCCAGAACAGCCCCACAGCTTTGGCCAATCTCGTTCTCTCCTGTTTACACCAAGGGCAGAGGGGATCAATACCTTTTACACCTATAACCTGTTGATGTGCTAAAACATCCTAACTGATGCACTTCCTTCTTCCAATATTGCCTCCTACCAATTCTTTCCCCTCAGAGCAGCCATAGTGATCTTTTAATTCATGAGTTTAATCACGTTGACTTACTGCTTCAATCCCAAATGGCTTCCAATAGCCCTGGAAATTAAGCCCAAACTCCTTTGTTTGATCTATAGTGCCAGCATAGCTGAGCTCCCTCTACCTTTCTGACATCAGTTTGTGCTACTCTCCCTCTTGCTCAGTTTGTCTCAGTCACATTGTTCTCTTTCTGTCCTCAAATGCAATCAATTTGTTACTAACTCCCTGATGTTTCACTTGCTTCTTCCTCAACTTTAGGGACACCTTTTCTGCAGGCTCCTTACTTTTCTTTGCATATTGACCTATACATCACCTTTTCACAGAGCCTTCCATGTTGACCCTGTCTCGCTGCTCTATTTCACATCAATATCCTTCATATCACTTATCACTATCAGAATCTATCTTGCTCATTCCATTAAATCACAAATATTTATTGAACACCTGCTATATGTCAGAAATGGTTCAGGGTTCTGAGTATCTGTTTGCTTGTTGTTATTTGTTTGTTTTTGTTTTTGCTTACTCCCATCCCCCATTCCCTCTGACAACTAGGATGTTCACTCCATGAGGCTAGGGACCTTGTCTGCCTTGTTTGTCACCAAGAATCCAGCATCTAAGACAGTGCCTGACACATAGGAGGTGTCCAGTGAATAATTATTAAATGAAAGAAGGTGGATAGTGAAGGGCAACACTCAGATCCAGATGGGCTAGGGTACTCATGAGAGCATGGGTCAGGAGCTTAGCAAACCCGTAAGAACCATGCTGTTGTTTTCTTTTCTCTGGGCATAAAGTAATTGCTCAGTAATTCAGCCAAGCAAGTTTGTAGACAACAACTTGCCCAGTATTTGACGAAGAGTAGATTTTTTTTTTTTTTTTTTTAATGCTTGTCTGGTGATTGAGTGACCTGGTATAATTTCAAGAAAAACCCTTAGGAGAAATATATCAAAACCGTTCGATGATTTTGTCTGCAAATATGAAGATTCAAAAGCACCCGAGGAAGCTAATCTTTTCCTGCTGGCTGAAATGAAAACGCATTACCCCTGTATGTAAAATTATACAGCAACTGAGTTTAAAATGGAGAAGAAAACAGAAGGGCTTAGAAACAGGTCTGTAATTTTACGCCAAGTTTGAAATATCTTACCTTGAATTTGTATCCAAGATTTAGGTCCTTACTATCTGTGCTACCTAGTGTAATGGATGGAAACCTGGGCCAAGAGCAGTTCCCTGGACTATTGTCTTTGCTTCTTTCCGATTGCTTAAGGCTGATGAGTTGAGCACCTCCTGGCTAAATATGGCCTTATCAGTCACTGTGTGCTCCTTAAATGTATAAGGTCAGGTTGTTACCTGCAGGGCCTCACATTAGCCATGTAAAAATTTTTTAATAAAATTATAAAACAATGCAAAGGGATGGAGAGAGTAATTCTATCTAGAAGAACTAGGCTATTATTTGATCTTGTGGCCATAAGAAATTTACTTACTATGTCTGGATAGAAGTATTTCCTTGGCAAAATAGCATGTTTGACAAGACAGGACCCTTTTGGGCTCTAATAATCTAACGCTGAAGTTAGAGTAGCTGGTTTCATATGTATTAGTCTCATCTTCCCTGCTAGACTATCATTGGGTAGGAATAATATCTCAGTCATCTCTCTATCCCAGAGCCCAGGGCCTGTGACCATAGTAGGCATCCATTGAGTGCACATTGATTGGTCAACTAAAATTCATCTTTCTATCTTACTCTAATATTTTAGAATCTAGTAGAATTCAGCATTCCACATTGACATACTTCAAACAATGGAGTTTAAAGGTATATATTAAATACCTGCAGAGAGATATTTCTAGCCTGGTGCCTTACTTTTGTGAATCCTGATGAAGGGCTCGAAGAGGGCTCTGCACCTCAATTTTACTTTGACGGAAATCTATCTGAAAAGCTTCCTCTTGTGAGCTGATCTAAGCCCCTCGCCCCTCCATGATCCTCCCTGAGTCTTAACACCTTAGACCTGTGAACATTAATGTAAATATGTATCTTGAAGATGTGTCTACATGTAAGAATTGTGTGTGTGCATGCATGCAAGTTGTCTGTATCTCTCTGAGTGTGTGCTTGTGTGTTTTCTCCATTGAGAGCGAGTTTTCTATGCCCTGCAGAATTCCCAGCCCAACCTCAGAAACCAGAAGCTTTCCTCCAAGTTACAAAGTTTATCCCAGAGAACAAACATAGATGGAGCTCATGTTTCTTGCTTGTCAGTCCTAGGTCTTCATTCCCTATTCCTGGAGGAAGGAATCTATTCATGAAGATTTAGATAGAGATGACCATGGAAAAGCTACCAGTCTCAGGGTTGTTGGGTTTTGTTTTTGTTTTTGTTTTTGTTTTTGAGTATTAAAAGATAGCAAGCAAGTTTGACATTTTCTACTGAATAGATAATGTTCTGTCAGAAAGACTGGTGCCTGGAAAGTTTTTGCAGACACTTGCTTTAAGTTTATAACTTGCTTTGCTCCCACAGGAGCAAGAAAATGAATCATTTGTTTTTCAACACAGACACACACAGACACACACACACACACACACACACACACACACACACACAGAGAACTATAAAATAAAAAATGATGGCCCAATAAGCTGTCCCCCACCCAAGTTTAAGTCATACCTGTCTGAATGTCTGTACAATTTAAGCACTAAGGTATAAGTGGGTCCAAGTCTAGGTTTCCAGAGACTATCCCGTGAATATTAATATTAATCTGGGATTTTCCACGAACTCAAAGTAGCCTAATATTACACCACTAACACTGTTTCTGGGTCAGGATGACTCCTGAGACGAAGGAAACTTCTATACACTGGAGAAGCTTCAGGTTACTTTTCTTGTCCCCCATCACCTCCACCTTCCCCCAGCACTTGCTGTTCTATTACAGAACTAGTGGGAAGGAGCCCATGTGTGGAGTTGTTGCTGTTCTAAGCACTTTACAAATAATAACTAACTGATTCCTCAAAATAATTATGTAAGGTAGGTGCTATTACTACATCCATCTTACCAGTAAGGAAACTGAAGCATGGAAGCACTTACTCAAGGTGAAAGAGCCAACAATTAGGAGAGCCAGGTATCAAACCCAGGCAGTCTGCCTAGAGACTGCTTTATTAACTGTGAAACCACACTATCTGATGGACCAAACCCCTGTTGCAGGCAGGTTCTAGAAATGAACTTGTAATGTCAATATTAAATAAGATCACAGTTTTAAATAGGACTAAACTTTGGCAATTATGTATTTGAAGATTAATTAATTTTAAGGATTATAACAAGGCAAATGTAAAAATGGAAAACATTGAGAACTTGTTGTAACAGCCCATGGACTATGATTTTTTAAAATGTACTAATAAGAGCAAGGAAACTTCAATTATTTCTCTTCTTTTATCCTCTCATCTTGATATCTCTGGATACAGCGCTCCACCATCTGTCCATATATGCCTCAGCTATGTTGAATCCTGGGAATGGAATTCCTTAAAAGTATACACAAAGAGACCTCTGTAGCCCGTTTTGTGTGGTTGGAGGGAGAGCAACTCCTCTGTATCCTCTGGTAGGTGAAAGCCCTGGACCTCGTAGCATCCTTTGTTAGTGATTTTACTTAAAATCTACCAGATTTTAAAAACAATATTCCTATGTAACTTTTTGCATTTTCATGTTAGGCCATTGGGAAGTGAGGGAAGGCAAGTCAAAGTTTTCTAGTGAGGCTCTGCTGAACCTGTGTTGTCTCTTCTAAGACATATTGCATATGTATCTTAAGAAACAAGTAGAACCATGAAAATGAAAGGTTTGCTATAGTATCCTGTGGCATGTTGCTTTATACTATGATGTATCCTTGAACACATATCATTGTATTTCCTACATTCTGACTCTATTAAATGTTTTATTCCATTTAGAATCCCAAACATAGTCTTTGCCCAAAGTTGTCAACTATCTGCAACATACACTTGATTATTTTTCCCATTGAATTAATTATCTATTGCTGCATAAGAAATTATCCCAAAACTTATCAACTTAAAATAACATATATTTATTTACTCACAGTGTCTGTAGATCAGGAATCCAAGGGTGGCTTAGCTGGGTACTTCTGGTTCAAAGTTTTTAGCAAGTTGTAGATGAGCTTTAAGCCAGGGCTGTGGTCTCATCCGAAGGTTTGTCTAGGGGAGAATTTCCCTTCCAAGCTCACTTATATGATTACTTGGATGTTTCCATTCCTCACAGGCTGTTGAATTGGGCCATTGGCTGGAGAGCTTCTCTAGCAGGCCATTGGAATGGAGACCTTCTCTAGCAGGCCATTGGAGACCTTCTCCAATTCCAAGTCAAGTGGGCCTCTACACCGGAAAGCTCGCAAAATGGCACCTGGCTTTCCTATGTCTGAGCAAGTAAGAGAATGCCCAAGATGTCGAGAGAGATGGCATTCTTAGTTTTTTTGTAATCTAATCTTGGAAGTGACATCCCATCACCTCTGCTGTATTCTATTTGCTAAAATTGAATCACTAAATCTAGCCCATAACTATCTAGGGGAAGGGTTTACACAAAGGCCTGGATATCAGGAAGTGGGGGTCTTCGGGTGCCATCTTAGAGGCTGCCCACCACATCCAGTTAGAACAGTCATCCCAACAGTGGGGATTATTGATATTCAAGCATTTATAATCTAGTACTCCCCAAACTCCCCCTTTTTCAAGTCTTACCCTTTGCATAGTATGCAAATAAGATGGTTCAAGCAGCCACACCACACACTGTGTGAAGTACACCTACCTCTACCACTGGTGTAGATTTCCAGGGAGAGCTTATGTTCCAATGAGTCCCTCCTGAATCCTGCTTCACCCCTGTAACCTGCTCCTGATAGGTTTTCTTTGCTTCTCGGTCTATGTTACCTCTTGCTGGGGACTCTTTTCCGCTTCCTTCATGGTACTTTCACAAAAAACACCAGGTCATTTTAGTTAACAGATTTCCACCGAAGGCTTGGAGATGATAGGAAGTAATTATAGTCTATAAAGGAAACACCCTCAAATTTAATAGAAGATAGCACTGTTCCTTGAAATGTTTTCCCCACAATTAGAAATTTCTCACTGCCTGGGACCCTCCGTCTGTTTTCTGAGCACGGCTTCAGTGTAAACATTTTCTACTTTCTACTCAAAGACCAGATATGCCTACATACTTAGGGACAATGAGAAAAGCCAACCCTGGCAAAGACACACAGTCTCTGCCATGCCTTTTCTTCAGTGATGGGTGCCTACTCACCTAATATTTACATAATCAAGTAGGACCATTCAAGTGTTGGTTAAGAGAATGTGCTTCAATGTGAATTTCTATGTCCATCTAGACAAAGGCACATTTTGCAACTTCTCTTTCTAAACATTTTTAAAGCTCTCTTTTTCCAGGCACTCAGTTATAAAAGTATGATCTTATTTAGAAAGAAGAAACTCCATATTTATATAAATGTAAGGAAACAAACCGAGAAGCAAGACACAACCAACTGTTAGAGTAATTCCATCTGAGGAGTGAGGTTATTTAGAAGCCCTATAGGAGAGATTTCTACTTTATATAGTACACATATCTGTATATTTTAAAGAATAAAATGTATTATTTTTTGCCTTGGTCTTCAAAATTTAAGATTAAAGCATCCTGGCATTAAAGAAAAAGGAAGATCATGAACAAAGAAATAAAGGCCAGCTTCAAAATACTCTTCAGCAATGCCAAGTACTAGAAAATAATGGAACAACATATCACAGTTTTGATGGGAAAAGTTTATGGAAGAATTTTGTCTTCAGCTGTTTTTCCATACCTGATGACAGCAGAAAGAAATTCTCAGATATTCAATGGTTCAGCAGGTATACCATCCTCATATTCAGATGGAAGAAAATTGGTATATATGCACTTCTATGTCTTAGTTCAGCTAACCAGGTAAAGACACAAAGAATAAAAAATTTATAATTCAGAGTATAAAATTATTAAAGAACATAAATATCAATATAAGAGAGGATTCATTGACCAATCAAAAAGTATTTATTGAATACCAATTATGTATCAGGCATACTTCTAGATCTTAGTAAATAAATCAGCAAATAAAACAAAGGCCTGTGCTCTTAAAGAGCTTTCATCTTAGTTACATAGTATATTGATTGGCCCATTAAAAAGAAGGATAACCAATAAAGGGAAACCAGAGTATAAGGAACTTGACGTCCAAGTTATAATTTCCAGAATGACAATTTAGAGATAGATGTAAAAGTCTTTACTAAACCAATGAAAATCATACAGTAGTATATTACATGTTTAGACTATATTATGCATATTTTATTCTTGGAATATAATATTCACTTATTAATAGCACATGTATTAATATTGTTCATCAGTAATAGGTCAAAGGAAAAAAACAACACAATCATCCTGCAGATGCTCTAAAATCATCTCATAAAATTTAATATCCATTCCTTGGAAAAGTCTTAGAAAAGAAGCAAGAAAGGAAATTTCCTTAACACTAGGATTAATATCAAAATGTAGAGGCAACATTCTGAAAAATTGAAATATCAGAAAAAGTTCATTTAAAATTCAGAGACAAAAAATTATCCTTAATGTCTTCATTATTCAACATTACCTTGTAAATGTACAATGCAATGAAAGAGCCAAAGCTATTAAAGTAAGCAGAAAAATATTTTACAAATCATTAATTTACTGGTCTAGAAGTCCCAAGATATTTTTAAAAAAATTATTAGAGCTAATAAGAGAAGATAGGAAAATGTTCAGATGCAAGAACAAATATAAAATATTAATAGTTGTTGGTGAAATCAATAATTCAGTCAAAATTATGATGGTGAAATTATTTTATTTATGCCATCAGAAATAATTAAGCAAATTTATAAATAACTCTGTGAAAAACAACTTAGAGAATTGTGTGTCATCTATATGAAAATAATTAGAAAACATATGGAGAGATATAATAGCATCATAAATGTAGAGATATACCATGTTTATGAATGGGAATACTGAATATTATAAAAGAAATTATTTAATTCTTCTCAAATAATTTAAAGGTTTAATGTGACTGAAAGATTTTATTAAAAAGTTATTCTAATTCTTACTTGACAAAGTGAGAACATAGCTCATTTTAAAATATATATAGTTTTGAATAGTGAAAAAGTTTCAAAAAGATAATATAAAGTAAGTTGGAAAGGACAGTAAGGAGAGATTTGTCTTACAAGATAACAAAACATACAATAAACTTTCAGCTATCAAGATGGTGTGCATCTAGGGCAAGAACTGACAGTTTGATCAACGGATCAATACAAACATTTAGAAACTGACTTTCATACATGTAAGAATTTAATATACAGTTAAGTTTCTTGCATAAATCAATATGTAAAAAGCAGAGTATTCAATAAATAATGCTGGAACAATTGGTTATGTACTTGGGGAAAAATAAAGAGAAATCAAAATGACTTAGTGCTATGCTTAAAATTAAGACAAAATCAAACTAAATCAAAGTACACTATTCTAGTAATGAAACTAGAATAAACTATAAATGAGCATTTTTAGGCTCCAGGAAGGAGAAATTGTTTCTAAGGATGAAATATATGGAAGAAATCACAAAGGAAAAATAATAAACAAAACCAAGTCAGTATGTTTAACTTCTTAAAAATCTAAAACCTGTTTCTCAAGAGTTATTATGATGAGTTTGTGTCCTTTGTAGGGACATGGATGCAGCTGGAATCCATCATTCTTAGCAAACTATCACAAGGACAGAAAACGAAACACCGCATGTTCTCACTCATAGGTGGGAACTGAACAATGAGATCACTTGGACTCGGGAAGGGGAACATCACACACCGGGGCCTATCATGGGGGAGGGAGGTGGAGGGATTGCATTGCAGGAGTTATACCTGATGTAAATGAAGCAGGTTGATGGGTGCAACACGCAACAAGGCACAAGTGTCTATGTAACAAACCTACCGCGTTATGCACATGTACCCTACAACTTACAGTATAATAATAATAAATAAATTAAAAAACAAAACAAAAACAAAAACAAAAAACAAAAAAAAAATTGAGATCTAATATAAAAAATAAATTCTAAATATTTGACAAACTGGGGAATTATTGTAGACAAAGAGTTAACCTTCCTTAAATATTTTTAAAGATTGCTTCCAAATTATAAAGAGACACAGTATTACCTCAGTAGAAAATAGTGGATAAAGGATATGGACGGATAGTTCACCAAAGAAGAAGCATAAGAAGATTTTCCAAAAAATATGAAAAAAATAAAACGTTTGACCTTTTTAGTCATGAAACATATGGGTTAGAATAACAATTAAAATGTTTCCTGAGTTTAAATATGAAAAAAAGAAAAGTTACAATATTCAGTGAGGATTATACTAATACTAGATACAATCTTGTCTGGAAAATAATTTTGGAAATGTATACGAAAGGAAATAGCTATATATTAATATCCTTTGACTTAAATAATTCTAATGTTCTTAAAATAGCAGCTATTGTGGCTTGTGCCTGTAGTCCCAGCTACTCAGGAGGTTGAGGCAGAAGGATCACTTGATGCTGGGAGTTCAAGGCTGCAGTGAACTACAGTCGTGCCACTGCACTCCAGCCTGGGTGATAGAGCAAGACTTTGTCTCTAACATTAAAAAATCAAATAAAATAGCAGTTATTTGAAAAGTTTCATTGTCTAACAATAGGGAATAATAGTTAAATGTTGATAGATTAATAATAATAATAGTTCAATGTTGATAGGTTAAATGTAGATAAATAATATTGTACTTTTACCACAATTATAAATAATATTCTCAAATAAATTATTTAATAACATCAAAAAATATTCACAATGTAAATGAAAGATTGTTTATGTTACATTATCATATTTGTGTGTATCTATGCACACACACCTACAAATACCAATGCGTGTGTATATAGAAAAATAACTAGAGGAAAATACTTAAAACCTAATTTTATCTTTACAAATGGATTATGGATGGCTTTTCATTTATTCTCTTCTTTTTTGCAATTTTGAAAATACTAAGAATATTGTGTTTTTATAATAATTAAATAATTGTTGAAGAAGGGTAAGGGGATACTAGTAGAATCCAGGAGTGTATATAGTCATCCAACAAATATAACAAGCATCTACTAGTGCCAGGCATTGTTAGGTCCCCAGTACATAAGGGGTCAGCAAAACAGTCAGGTGCCTTTTGCTGGTGACTTTACAGTCCTTGTACCTCTCAAGATTTGTATTTCTGGTTTTCAACCTCTTCTTTTCTAATATTATCTTAGTCAGAATAAATAGGTTGCATTTTTCTCATACTCAGCAAAAAAATTTAGCTTGCTTCCCCACAAAGAAAACCTAGCAACCAATTCTCTTAACTTCCCATCTTTTTGCTCTAATAGGCAGCCCTCCCCTGGAGCTAACATTTTTCATGAAAGATGATTGTGTCATCAGCAGCAGCCACATTGCTAAATGACACCTTCCTTTCTCTCTGATGTGTTACCAGCCCAGGAGCTCAAGTTAGCAGAAAGCTGTGCTGAGGCCTGGAAAAGAATAAATTGTTTCCTTTAAATAAGCTCTGAGATGGATTCTAGGAAGTGCTATCATAAGCTACTTCCCCCCACTCCAAGATTTTGCTGTTATTTCTACAATATAGTGTGTGTCTGTGTGTGATGCACTAGTGCACAGGTGCTATATACATATTATATAGGTGTACTAGATTTCCCAAATGAAACTTTACAATTTATGAAAGATATGTTTAATAAATGATTACAAAATTAACCTTCCTCATTGCCCTTTTAGTTACTGATTCACTGGGCAAGAATTTTAAAATACTATTTTTCCTGCAGTCGAAACAGCTTCTGTCAGCCAGTCATTCAACATGTAGTGAGAATCCCTTCTAATGATCCTAGCCACTGGGAAAATTGAGATGAATGAGGCATAGTCTTTACCCTCAACGCTGTTAGAGGGTTGAGCAGAGATGCAAAGATGCAGAGAATATTACAATACTGTGAGCTAAGGACCAGGTTTCAGAAGCTTTGGGAGGCAAAGAAGAGTTTATTTAATAAACTCTTTTAAAATATGATATTTGTGCTAAATTTGCAAAGATGTGTAGAAGTGTGAATGGCACACAAAATGAGAACGGACGAGAAGGAACATGTGAAAAGTTAAGGACCCCTGCAAGAACACCATAAAGTGTGTACCAGGGTAATTTGTTGACCTACTAATGGTTATCTTGTTTCTGCTTCTGTGAGAGAATTGGAAAGACTGTGAGTTCCCTGTGTTTTTCTCATTGTATTTCCCTCTACTCTCCCTACATTCTAAGAAGTTACCACACACTTATCTAAATCTTTTTTATACGAAAATGTTAGAAACATGCTACTTACTAATAAACCAGAATAAGTTCTAGTGTTCTATAGCACTTTAGGAAGACCATAATAAACAATAATTTATTGTATATTTTCAAATACCTAGAAGAGAGAATTTTGAATGTTCCCAACACAAAGAAATGATAAATGTTTGAGGTGATGGATATGCTAATTATACTGATTTGATCATTATACACTGTATATATGTATTAAAATATCATACTCTATCCTATAAATATGTACAATTATTATGTCAATTACAAATTGTAAGTCACTAAGAAAAAACATTTAAAAAATAGCTATGGGTTATAAGGTTCATAGAAAAAGAAATCCAAAGGAGCGACAAACTGTGAAAAGATGTTCAACCTTACCTGGATTTTGTGAAATGCAAACTAAAGCAACAACACAATGCCATTTTTCCTCTCTTCAAATAGGCAAATATTAAAATTTCTGATGATATCAATTATTTGCAAGGATTTGGGGAAACAGAATTCTCACACATTACTGGTAGGAGCATACATTATCATAACAATTTCAGAGAGAAATTGGTAGCTGCCAGCAAAATTACAACTAGGCAAACTTTATGAGCTAACAGTCCACTTCTAGATGTGCAAACTAGAAATAATTCTTATATGTATGTACCACAAAACATGGTTAATGAAAGTAATTAATCTATTGTTTAATATAAATAAGATAATATAAAGCTGACAGCAACAGAAATGTCTACTACAAAGAGAATAGGTGAATAAAATTTGATATGTTTTATAGTTGTGTAATGAAATACTTTACAGTGAATAAAAAGTGGGTTACCTCCCCTTCTCTCTCACCCATTCAAGTGTCAGATGGGAAGGAGAGATTACTCAAGCTTTGGACAGGTCTGTGGATTCTTGGGTCAAAGAGAAAGAGCAAGAATAGCCAGGAAGAGAAATGATTTTTGAGGTGCATCCAGGAGATGGATATTGAGAGGGTGGGCCCCATGGGAGCTGGAGTGGTGGGGGTTTTCTTGTGTGTTCCCAGTGTTGGCTGTCACACTGGATGCCCTAGACAGGAATGGAAAAATGATGACCAGAGACCAGACTCAAACCCTATACTCCTATGCCCCATCTCTTGTCCCTGGGAAGATCCTCCAGAAATTAGGTGCAACCCTGGGAAGGGTGGGGGAATTCTCCAAACTGACAGAGATAAATTTCTGCTACACTGAAGGAATGGAGGCTCAAACAGAAATTAGATTGAGTTATCAAAAATGAACATATTTCTTGTACAGTTAAGTCTGCTGACTGACATTCATATCACTACAGTTGCATCTGTAGTAGGTAGTCATACTTCAGGTAGAAGAGTCTGAGAAGGGAAGAGTATGTGAAGCTTACAAATAGAAATCTAGAGGAAAAAAGAAAATCATTAGGAACAAAATGACAATTTCAACTTGTCCCCTGTTTTTAATGCCATCATATGCACTGAAGTCATCCTATTTGTTTGTAAAATCCCAAATTTATCTTTGATTGAAAATTCCTGCACCTATTTCTTGTGAGTTAATGTGACCTTCTGCTTGTACTTTTCAGACTCTGATCATATTAAAACTTTTCTCTTGGGGAAAAAAACCCACAAAAACAAACAAATGAAAGTCCATGGGTCACTGGCTTCCTGGGGCTTCCCCAGGCTGGACCCTGGGGCCTAAGTAATTTTATTAGATTTTTTCCCTTTCTCTCTCTGTCTGTATCATGGTCACTGTCTCTCTCTCTCTCTCTTTACTAGATTTTCTCTATCTCTCTTTTTATTAGATTCCCTCTCTCTGTCCCTCTGTCTCTCTTTCTTTATTAGATTCTCTCTTTCTCCCCTCTCTCCCCCTTTCTCACCCACTCCCTTCTTCTCTTCCACTTCTTCCTCCTCCTCCCAACTTTTTAGTGCTGCTACTTGGCCTCATTTTCTCCAAGTGTAGATGGATGTTTTTTAGGCAGTTAGGGAAAATGGTTGCCAGAAGCTCCAGGTTTATACTGTCTGAGCTTAGTAACTTGAGTAGAAGGATAGATGCTTTTTCCCGTATATCAACCTCAAGAAAGGGTTCTGATTTCCTTGTTAGGGTCTTGTGTCTACTTGAAACACATAGGGTGTGTTGCCAGGAGGAGAAGGCACTGTGACGATATTCTACCAGACCAAGTGGAATGGGGATGGGGCATTTTCCCAAGTGGAAGAGAGATGCCATTACCAGACAAAGAGGAAGAGATGCTGGGCAACAAAGCTAATTGGTACCACACATCCACACAAAATTCTCTCTAGTTATTCTTAAACTTCGGTTACTTGAACTTCCTCTCATTAGTGATTCTCTGGTAAATTAAGGTGGAACTTCGAAGGAAAAGGACATTCATTCTCTGAATCGTTCTTCCATGGAGGTCAGCATGGTGGCAACAATGCCAATGTGATGCAGATGGCAGCTCCAAAGCTCCAGGTGATGGTCTCAGAGCAAAGACATCTTAAGGCATACATAAAAGTAGGTATTAGAAATTAGATGATAACAGAGAAGGCTTCAGCATGAACTGGCCCAGAAGTGGATACAAGGCAAATTTCTTCTTCCCTCAAATATTTAGAGAGGAAAATATCTTGGGATGGGGACAAGGAGATGGCCCTGCTTTTTCTTATATGTTTAAAATTTTCTTTATACTGCTTTGCTTTCCCTGCACTCCCCTCTGCTTCTTTGTTTGCCTCTTTTCTCGATTCCTTTTTTCATTCCCCTCTACGTCCCATGCCTACTTCCTCTCCTTTTTGGCACACTGCTTTTCAGCTTCTCTATTTTCCTGTAAGATCCAAAGTCATTTTTGATAAAACAGCCAACTCTAGATGTTTTAGGAAAGATGGTCATTATTTTTGCCAACTACTGAACGTGAGAAGACTCTCTATAGCTGTAATGTGATGAGAGTTGTTCCTCCTGTTTCAAAGGGTATGATTGAAGGCACCAGAAGGAAAGATAAAAAGACATACACAGCAATGTAAGAAGATATATAATAGGTTATAATATATTCACACAAACATAAAGGTATCTATTTGGAGGGGAAAAGCCCTGGGAAATGCATGGGAAGAGGTCACTTCTTTGAACATCTTCACTCTTTAACAAAGATGACAGACACACAATCAAAAGACCCCAAAATGTCTTCTGCAGACCTGAATGGAGGATGTCTTGAGTGTCTTGCTCTACAGGCAAGAGGAGCCAGAAGACTGTAGTATTAGTATTTGTTCTGTGCCTGGTTTGCTAATAACCCACTACCTAAAATTTTAAAAGTTTAATTTTGAATGCAGCCATACCTAAAATCACCCCATGTTTTTGGCTGCAGCTTTAGTTCCAGCGTCCACCATGGGAAAGACCAAAACACAGCTTCCCTCTTACTTTCTACTGACTACACAGCTCTCTAGTCAAATGGAAATGTGAGTGCTTTTTCATTCGTCCAGGGGAAACATCTGTCCTCCCTGAGCGTGGCCATGCTGTGAAAAGAGAGATGATAGAGTGTCGCTTTACAGCCTGCTTCCTCAGTAGCTGATCACCAGGCAAAATGTCAGAGCAGCTGGTGCTCATCAATTCACACTCTGTGATGTCAAATACCAATTAGGACTGTGAACTCCTAATTGCCTCATTTCTAGCCACATTTTAAAGTAATTAATAAGTAATTGAGTAATGCGTTAATAATAGTCTTAATCATTTTTCTAATGATCAGCTCCTGTATGTAGTCATCTTTATGACCTACGAGGAGCATTGCATCTCAGATCATATCTTGTTAATAGCCCCCAAGCTATAAAACAATCATTTCTTAACAGGGCCATTTGCTTTCCTCCCCCAAAGCATCACCAAATATATATATTAACCTTCAAACTGCAGTCTGTAACACCTCCGTTTTTCTTTTTTCCCTCCTCTTTCATATTCCATCCCTTCCTCTCAGTTGATTCTCCCATTGGAAATCAGAAGTAAGTGTCAACATCCAGGAGCGATTTCTAATTGCAGTGAAACTTTACTGCATGATCATTCCTGAGCATATGCTTCCTTCACTGATAAGAACATTTATCTTGACTTCCAGTTTTGTTTCGTCATAATTATAGCTCATATTTATCTGTTAGATATGAAAGCACTTATTAACCTCTGGATTTATATTTAAAAGGAATGATAGCAACTATAAAACTACCCAAATCATCAGGAAAGCTATAGGCAAGAGGTATAGAGAGTCATAAGGATTCCCCAAATAGGTTGAAACTTACTCTCCTGATGATCCACAGCAGTTAAGATCCAGGGCAACCAAGACATTTAGAAGTGCATCAGAAGAGCATTGGAAACCTCTGTCAGATATTATCAACTTTTGGTCTTAGAGGTTAGAGAGTTTAGGTATGGGAACTCTAACTCTAAAGATGCTTCATATAAGTCCAGTTCGATGATTGTGGAGATAAGTCTATTGGAGACTAATTTACAGGGCTTGGTTGGAATATGACAAGACCCTATACCAACTAAGCCCTGTAAATTAATTATTAATTATTCTTATTATTTTATTAATTATTATTATTTTATTTCTTCTATTAACTATTTATTCTTTTTCTAGAATTCATAACTCCTCTTTCCACTGATATTTTTCATCCAGAATATAAATATACTAAAGTGTTTCCTCAAAAAACCCCCACAAAACTTAGCTCTTCCAGTGCCTTTCCCCTTGCCTCTAGCAACTACCTACTGTTGCTAACAGGCCATTCTATCTACAGTGACCCCTCAAAACAGGTCCACAACAATGGACGTTCAATAGTATTTAGAACAGTGTTTCTCAAGGAGGTGGTGGGGTGATTCGAGGTGTCAGAATTTGGGGAAGAAAGGTATCAAAGGTGGATAGAGGTAGGTACAGCTATAGAATATACTTTCCTTATCTCCAACTCCTGCTTCTAGTTGAGAACTACTGCCTTAAAATTATGTCATATTGACTTCTCATTTGGAGTCTTTTGATAAGTCCTCTAAATGATGAAATCAAGACCGTTCCTGCAGCTAGATCCAAACATGAGAGGCATAAAGGTGATTTTAATATATATATTCCTTCAGGTTAAGTTCCCCAGAAACCAACTTTGTAATCGAGATTTGATGCAGGAGTTTTGTTGAAGACTGTTCTTGGGAATAATCCATACAAAGGAGTAAGAAGGAAACTGGATTCTGCTGAGGGAATACTTAAAGTGAGATGCAGTGGCACTGATGTTTCAGCCAGTCTCATGGGAATTCTGAAACTGAGATGGCCCTTTGGAGATGTCTTGAACTGAGGCAAGGAGGCTGGATCCTGATACCTCTGCATCAACCAGTCATTAAATATAGGTTGCCAATGGGTAGGGAGCATAACCTTTGACAAGGACAATTTCTGGGAGAGACTCAGCCATTAGCAACCAGTATCCAACCTTCTTGGCAGCTGGAAGAATGAGTGCCTCACTCCTGGAAGGCGGATCCAGATGACACAGGCTGGCATCCCTACATTCATTCTTCCTCCCTCTAAGTCATCTTACTCAAGCACATGCTGGTACCTCAACCTTGCCCATCTTGTCTTATGCGTAAGTGTGGCGGCCTCCTCATTTCCTCATTTGCCTCAACCTGCTCGGTAGGAACCAGAATTTGTTTATCTTCTGGAATATAGCTCTATTCACTTCCGACAATAACAAACCACATATTTTCTTCTGATTCTTTGGTCTAATTTCAGATACTTCCTCTAAAACTTGTTCAAGGGAGGACTAACTGAAGTCAAATGCAATTCTCAGGAAAGAGATTGGAACTCTTACATTCCCTTTGTCTGTCCTTTTCTTGAATGAGAATTTTAGTAACTTCCTAATTGTCAAAGTCAAATGACATTTTTTAGTTTTCAACTTATTGGACATCTCTAGAATAGGACTTTATTCTACACTTCTACACCCCCTCCTCTCCTTTCACTGCTGTTTTTGGACCTCACAGTCTCTTCATGTTCTGTTTACTTCTCTGACTCTTGTCCCTTAGATTCTAGACTCTTCTCTATTTCTTAAAACACCAGTATAATATCTAGACCATACTAATAACACAAAAATTGTATTTAGTTTTATTATCCTTTTTTACATATCAACAATATGCTATTAATATTCATATGTATAGATCTGGCTCATATATCTTTACTGAATAATTTTGCTATGTATGTGTGATCTATGGTTGTAGACATTGGACATTTTTGGACATTTGCCCTGAAATGTCTTAGATAAGGTAGGCACAATATGGTCTCTTTTTCTTTCACTCAATTCCTCTCCCATTTCCCTGATTCGGGTAATGGCACCAGCAGGCACACCCATTAACAAGCCATTCTAGGCTCTGGCTGCTTCTTCTCATCCCTTGTGTAATCTAACAGCAAATCTGTTTACTTTACTTACTAAGTAATTTCAAATTTCTTCACTATTCTCTACATTGCTACTGATTCTAGTAGAGTTCTCATAAATTCTCACCTAAACCTCTTTAATAGCTTCCTAATGGGTTTCTTCACAGCATTCTCCCCTCCTCCAATTCATTTCCCACATTGCTACCAGAATGATTTGCTTACAACACACATCTAATCTTGTTGCTTCTTCCTTAAAAGCCTCCAACTTCTGATTGCTTTCTGGATAACGTTCAAAAATCCTTGCTATGGTATTAAAAGTCTCATGATCTGGCCCTTGCCCAGGTCTCTAGCTTTATCTTTTGCCATGCCTCATTGCAGACATACCAGATATTTTGCACATTCCAGAATCTATCGTCTTTCTCATACCACCATGTCTTGCTCCTGCTGATCTATTTGGAACATCCTTTCCCTTATATAGGAACTCTTTTTCAGAAGTGAGTTATGCTTTCATATCATTTCTAATCTGACTGTATTGTCTGAGGAAACAATCTATAGGGGTGATGGCCAGTTGGCAAGTTTTACATGAATAATCTGTGACCCATAGAGGGGAAGATGAACGTAGATGATGGCTAATTCTTAGGGATAAATAAATGTACTTTCATTATTTCAAAATGGAAAAATAGAAACTAAAACATATAAGATATTTAGAACTCTGAGTGGATAGAAACCTAAGTTGAATTTGCTACTGAGGCAACTCAGTAAATATTGAAGGAAAATTACAGCAAAATTATCATCATTGGAAAACTCCTTTGTTAGAGAGGGACCAAATGAACATAACTGCAACTCTGGGTTAATAAAAAGATGTTAAAAGGAGGATGGATTAAAGGACAAGCACATGCCCACTGTTTGCCATTAGTTGCTAAATGCAGGTAGAAGATAGTCAAGTGGCAGCTCTCTTGGCTTACTCAAGTCCGTGCCTCCCTGTTTCCTAGAAATAGACAAAAGGTATGAGCCAAAACTATCCATAGGTGCTTCCCAAGTCAAAGGGCCTGCTTGGTAGTCATATTTCTGGCCCTCCCTCCTTTATAGTCTTTCAAGGAATTAATATGATGATTAGATGAGACTCCCATAGCCACTTTTATCATATAAGGGGAATATCATAGTCATTTATATTTTAGAAGAGACCCACTTTGGGTGAACATATATGTGCCTATCTGCCATGCATGAGAGGGTTTGCCTACCTGTCATCTATGATTTTTTTTATAAAACAAATTGGGGCAGAGCAAGATGGCCGAATAGGAACAGCTCCAGTCTCCAACTCCCAGCGCGAGTGACACAGAAGACCGGTGATTTCTGCATTTTCAACTGAGGTACTGGGTTCATCTCACTAGGGAGTGCCAGACAGTCAGTGCTGGTCAGCTGCTGCAGCCCGACCAGCGAGAGCTGAAGCAGGGCGAGGCATTGCCACACCTGGGAAGCGTAAGGGGAAAGGGAATCCCTTTTCCTAGCCAGGGGAACTGAGACACACAACACCTGGAAAATCGGGTAACTCCCACCCCAATACTGCGCTTTAAGCAAACAGGCACACCAGGAGATTATATCCCACACCTGGCTGGGAGGGTCCCACGCCCACGGAGCCTCACTCATTGCTAGCACAGCAGTCTGCGATCTCGCGGCAAGGCAGCAGCAAGGCTGGGGGAGGGGCGCCCGCCATTGCTGAGGCTTAAGTAGGTAAACAAAGCCGCTGGGAAGCTCGAGCTGGGTGGAGCTCACAGCAGCTCAAGGAAACCTGCCTGTCTCTGTAGACTCCACCTCTGGGGACAGGGCACAGTAAACAACAACAAAAGCAGCAGAAACCTCTGCAGACGCAAATGACTCTGTCTGACAGCTTTGAAGAGAGCAGTGGATCTCCCAACACGGAGGTTGAGATCTGAGAAGGGACAGACTGCCTGCTCAAGTGGGTCCCTGACCCCTGAGTAGCCTAACTGGGAGACATCCCCCACTAGGGGCAGTCTGACACCCCACACATCACAGGGTGGAGGACACCCCTGAGAGGAAGCCTCCAAAGCAAGCATCAGACAGGTACACTCGCTGTTCAGCAATATTCTATCTACTGCAGCCTCTGCTGCTGACACCCAGGCAACAGGGTCTGGAGTGGACCTCAAGCAATCTGCAACAGACCTACAGCTGAGGGTCCTGACTGTTAGAAGGAAAACTATCAAACAGGAAGGACACCTACACCAAAACCCCATCAGTACGTCACCATCATCATCAAAGACCAGAGGCAGATAAAACCACAAAGATGGGGAAAAAGCAGGGCAGAAAAGCTGGAAATTCAAAAA